>NC_141032.1:1700000-1725000 GCF_052040795.2 Danio rerio
TTATGCGTTTAACACTCATCAGCATTTTAAATCCTTGAAAGTTTTTAATGTTTTGATTTTTAAACAGGTTTGAACATTTATAGGTATTTGCGTATGTATTATATCATCTTCGCATCAAATATAATAAGCAAATTACAGCTTATGCCACGTGTGTGTAATGCAGTGTGTATAGGCGCAGGACAGTAAATCTGACATTATTCTCTCTTCTGGCTGCCGTTGTCAGTCTCACACTATTGTTTTTGCATCTGAACTCTTCATATATCTCCTTTATTATATTTCATTTATCCATCCTATTGTCTGTTGTATACTTTTATTTTGTCTTTGCCATTGACTGCTAGTGTTTGGTGCCTCTCCATTTCATTTTAATGGTTTTTTGTTTCAATACATGCCAGCAAGCAGAAATAGACTGTGTGTGTGTGTGTGTGTGTGTGTGTGTGTGTGTGTGTGTGTGTGTGTGTGTGTGTGTGTGTGTGTGTGTGTGTGTGTGTGTGTGTGTGTGTGTGTGTGTTGTAGGAGGAAGCTGATCCTCCTTGTCTTGTTCTTCAGTCCCTCACGCTCCTCTCAGATGAGGTCTGGATCAATGCACGATCTGATTCAACATTACAGCATTAACAGCAACTGGAGAAGCAGAGGAGTGTGTTTGTGTGTGTGTGTGAGGGAATGAAGGAAGTGTATGCAGTGTAGATGAAGGAGAAATGACGTCAGCAGAGACTGAGATCTTCAGATCACTGCGTACTGTACTGCAGTGCTGCTGACACTAAAGATCATTTATGGATGGCAATAATTGAACAGTATTTAGCTGAGTGTGTTTTTGTGCCGGTCTTGGCTAGTTTCGGCCTGTCATGGATAAATAAACATGACACTAAAACTACCAGTAGCTGGAACAAATCTCTGTCTCAGTGAGTGATTCATTGAATCGTCCGTTCAAATGATTCTTTCAAAACAGCTGATTCGTTTAGAAACAAAGCAAGTGTTTTTATGAGCGAATCATTGACTCGAAATCAGATTCTTTAAGGAAGCAAACAGTGCAGAGTTTGTACTTCTGAAGTGCACTAATGTTTTATTTTTAATTATCAAAAAAGCCAATATTGTTTCTAAAATATTACTCCGAATTAACGTCTGTTGAGCTGTTATAATATTAATATTACGTGTGTTGGCGTAAAGCTGATCTTGAGAAAATGGTTCTTTCATATGAGTTGTTCTTGAACTAGATCATATCCTATTACTATTAAAGCACAAACACATACAGGGGCATATTCTTGCTTTCATAAACATTTTGACTGTGTAAAAGTGCTTTTGAATCATTCTTAGCAGTGACGGGATCTATTGGCTGGAGGCATATGTTTATTATTCTGTTTATCTTTTTAATTTATCTATCTATGTTCGATTTATTTATCTATCTGTTTATTTATTTATCTCGTTATATGTGTATTTATATATTTATTTATTTATTTATTTATCTGTTTATTTATTTTTTTTATCTCTTTGTTTGTGTCTATTGATTTATTTATTTATTTATATGTTTATTTATTCATCTCTTTGTTTTTGTCTATTTATTTATTTGTTTATGTGTCTATGTATCTATCTATTTATTTATTTATCTCATTGTTTGTATTTATTTATTTACCTGTTAATTTATTTATTTATCTCATTGTTTGTGTGTATTTATTTATTTACCTGTTAATTTATTTATTTATCTCATTGTTTGTGTGTATTTATTTATCTGTTTATTTATTTATTCGTCTCTGTGTCTATTTTTTATTTATTTGTCTATTTATATATCTGTTTTTTTATCTATTTATTTATTTATTTGTTTATTTACCTAATTATTTATTTGTCTGTTTGTTTATTTATCTAACTATTTTTATCTGTTTGTTTATTTATATAATTATTTGTCTGTTTGTCATTTTATCTGTCTGTTTATTTATTTATTTAGCTGTTTGTTTATTCATCTATCTGTTTATTTATTTTTTGATCTGTTTATTTATTTGTCTGTTTGTTTTTCATTTGTTTTTTGTTTGTTTATCTGTTTATTTCTTTATCTTGTTTGTTTGTGTCTGTGTTATCTATTTGTTTATTTGTCTTTTTTATCTGTTTGTTTTCTTTTTGTCTGTTAGTTTTTTTCTCTCTCTGTTTATTTACTTATCTGATTTATCTGTTTGTTGAATTGTCTGTTTGTTTTTTTATCTGTCTGTTTATTTATTTCTTTATTTGTCTGTTTATTTATCTATCTGTTTATTTGTTTTTTTTATCTGTTTGTTTATTTTTCTATTTATTTATTTATTTGTCTGTCTTTTTTATCTGTCTGTTTATTTTTTTTTCTGTTTATTTGTTTATTTATTTGTCTGTTTTTATATGTCTGTTTATTTCTTTTTTTATTTGTCTGTTTATTTATCTACCTGTTTGTTTGTTTATTTATTTGTCTGTTTGTTTTTTTTATCTGTCTTGAAGACGGCAGTGTTACCATGAGTATTTGAGGTGCTCAAACATGCATGTCTGCATAAAGCCAATTAAACATTATCAGAGTCATCATCGGTATCATACATTCAGGTTATAGTAATTTACAGTTGAGGGAAGGCTGTGTTCCAGTGAGGGGGTGTGGTTTCAGCAGTGGACACGCCCACTTGAGATAGTTGTACTTCAGTTTCTTATCAAATCTTCCGACCAATCAAACACTCTCTAGTGTCTGACATGCCTCGCCGCCACCTCATTGGCTTTTCATTTGATGCGTTTGAGCTCATGGAGGAGGAGCTACTAAATGCCCCGCCCTCCTCATTTTTTTATTTGAGATCACGTCAAACATTAAATAAACAAATGCACACTTTAATCAATTAAATTTGGCTGGGTGGTTAGTAACACCGTTTTCTGCTGTGACCCAAACTTTAATGATATCAGGCATTACTGCATGCTGCCTCATCATGCTTGATGGTGATCTTGTGATGATGTTTGTTGCGCTCATGCGTATCTTTACAGTGTATCGTATGTTTGGCAAGTTCACCTCACCGGAGGCTTTTCTCCCTCCACGACTCAGATCGAATTACTCTGATGAAAGACAGAGAAAACAGGCCTTCCCCTGCAGCCGCGCGCCTTCTACTCCAGTGAATAACACAAACATTAGCGTTCAATAATAGTAATAAATTAAAACAATAAACAGTTCTGTGCTATATGACTATGTATAGTGTACTGATAAAACTAAAAGACATCTCGTTTATTTCGTGGTGTCACAACATGCATTGTTTACAGTAGTGCTTTTTCATAAACGCAAAGGGATGCAGACGGCAGCCACAGGACAACAGCGCCAGTGCTTCACCACACACCAGCTATTGGTGTAGTGAAGAGACCATGATAGAGCCAATACGGTGGATAGTGAGGCCATGATGGTTAAGGGCCGGTGGAGGCCAGGACACCCCTACTCTTTACCAGGTTGAGTGCCCCCTGCTGGCCTCACACACACACACACCACTTCTAACAGCAACCTAGTTTTGTCATGTGGTCTCCCATCCAGGTACCGACCAGGCTCAACCCTGCTTAGCTTCAGTGAGTAACCGGTCTTAAACTGCAGGAGGTTATTTCCTTAAAGTGTTTACATATTTACAGCAGGGTTGCAGGTTATCATTCCCTAATTATCCCCATGCCTCAATGCATATGTTTTGCCTCATATTGTTGTTTCCTTCAGGCGGTGGTGTTTTGAATTGAGGTGATGGTGAAATGATAAAGGCTTCCTCCCTCACCTGTGCTTCAGAGCTCATTGGTGCGCTAGGATTGCGGTTCTCAGTTGTGTGTCTGGTGCTAAATCTTTGGGGAACAGAAAAACAGCGAGATGTTAAGCTGAAAATGGGGTCTCTACAAAAATAGCTAGTCTGGAGGTAAAAGCAGAGGCAACTGTTAAACGCTGGAGATGTTTCAGGGTCTTAAAGCAACACTATGGAGATATTTCAGATCATTATTAAAAAGAATCATGCAATAATAAAAAAAAAGACTGTCTTTTTATGATTTTTATTTTAACTCTAGTTTGCATAGATATAAACATTGTGTTTATATACATATAATATTTTTTAAATATTATTAAAATATTTTATCATTTATATTTATTTAGTTACAAATCTGTATTTATTTATTTATTTACAAATATAAGAAAAAATATTTAAATATAAGTTTCAATATATTTTAAAATCCTGAATATTTGTTCGTCTATTTACAAATATATTTGATACAAATAATTTTTATTTATAATATACAATTTTATGTATTATTTTTTCTTTATTTAAATATAAATTAATTTTACTTTTTTAAAAGTTTATGGTCAAATTAAAATGTAGTAATAAAACACTGCTAATTTACAAATCTATATTTATTTGTTTATTTATTTACAAATATATAGCATTTACAAATATATAGCATATACAAATAATAATTTATATAAACATAACATTTTCAATATATTTTGAAATTACACACACACACACACACACACACACACACACACACACACACACACACACACATATATATATATATACATATATATTACAAATAAATATTTATTTGTTTATTTATTTACTAATATATAAAATATTATTTATATAAAGAACATTTTCAATATAATTTAAATCATTTTAACATATGTCTGTATTTATTTACAAATATATAAAAACATTTATATACATCAGTTTAAATATATATTTAAAATATCATATTTATTTAGTTACAAATATATGTATGTATTTAATAACAAATATAAAAAATGTTTAACTTTAACATTTTCAATATATTTGTAAATCACTATCATTATTTAGTGGCATGTATATATTTATTCACAAATGTATTTATTTATCTACAAATATGTATTTATTTACAAATATATTTGTTTATTTGCATATCTATTTATATACAAATAATAATTAGTATTTATTTATATACAAATGCATATGTATTATTAGTTCGTTTATTCAATTATTAATTTATTTTACTTTTTAAAGTAAAAAAATTATGGTCAAATTAAATTGTAATAATAAAAAAATGCAAATTATACAAAAAAACCTTTAGGGCCCTGCATAAAAAACAATCCAAAATATTTTTTTATTGATTTTTTTTTTTTTTTTTTTTAAATTTTTAAAGCAAGCTATATTACGGTTTATTGTAAACGCATCATTTTTCATTGATATAGATAGATACAAAATTAATAAATCATAAAAAATCACTGCTATTTTGGTACTTTTGGGCAAATTTGATAACGTAAAAATATTCAGCTTTGATGATTTTTTGATTTTTCTGTCTCAATGCAACAAGTGCGAAAAAACACATCATTAATTATTCGTTTTACAGCGTTGTCCAAAATCACTGTCCTTATCTGTTCATTTCAAGATCATTTCTCAGATCCTCGACTTTCACTTCATTAATCATTTTTTGGAGGTTTTGAGCATTATTAATGTAATCATTTGATTCTTCATCCTTTCGAAGGGTTATAATCATGCCTGTTATAAAAATGCATCGCTCTTAAAAGGCTTCTCCGTTCACCCATTGACGTTCTCTAATGAACTAATTACTCATGGAGTCTATAAACTAGTGATTTCTGTTGCACACATATTGTTTGTCTTCTCTAAATGCCTGCATATCTCTGTTTCCCTCATAGGCGAAGTCATGTATATGTCACATGTGTGGAGCTCATCTAAATCGGCTGCACTCGTGTCTTCACTGTGTGTTCTTCGGCTGTTTCAGCAAGAAACACATCCACGAACACGCCAAAAACAAGAGACACAACCTAGGTAAGATTCACTGCCGCTCTCTCTCTCTCTGTCACCCACACCGCAGACGTCATCGGCAGAAAATAGACTCGTGCAGAAACACAAACTCAGACTGAGATGAGGAATAGCCAGCACTCAAGCCTTTCCACTTTATTATCTTAACCCTTGTGTGCGGTTGGGTCGTTTTCTTCCTCTCAGGGGTGATTTTGAGGCTTCATTTGACCACGGCTTTCTTTGTGTTTCAGCAAATGGGATGATTTTTGTCAACAACAATATAGTGATAAACAATTCAACAATAAAGCAAGCAAATTGACTACGCTTTGGTTATGTTGGGGGCTGTTTTTGCCCCATTGACTTCTATTATATTCACATTTTTGATTGCAAAGCCATATTAATGCCAAAGCCAAAACATATTAATGAATGTTTTAAGGAAAGCTTGTAATGAACTGACATCAAGAAATATAGTTTAACCAAAATGTAAATGTTTTAGTTTTTATTTTTCCCTCAATAATGCATTTTTTCCTCTTCTCTTCTATCTTAGCGATTAAAAGGCACATCTAATGAATTAAATTAGATAAATATATGCACACCTAGTGATGAACTTCTGGTGAAAGCTTTATGTGACTGTTTTTAATTTCATAAGGTTCTTTTTACAGCATCGATACTGTAATGTACCTAAAATATAGAAAGTTAAATAGACTTAAGCATTCATTCAGTTGTTAAAGCATAAAATAGACGAAAGACCATTTAAACGCAGGCGCTGTTAATATCAGCAGGCGAGCACAGAAATTCCATTGAAAATACTGGGGTAAAATTAAATTCCATATTTTAAAGACACGGCGCGGAACAGTGTAATTTAATGCAGTGCTTCTTGTTTGCTCTGATTCTCACTTTATATTGTATCTCAGCTAGGCAGTGAAGATTTTAAAGAAACGCTGCAATTTTGTCTGGGATGACTGACTGTCCGACTGAATTGAATAGTCTGTGTGCATATACCACACTTTAGATTAAAATTAATAAGTGTTTATAAATATAAATCACTTTGTCAATAGATATATATTAAAATATAATATATCTATTTAATATAATATATCCATTTTCTTATTGTTAATGTATTATGTTATGTATGTTATCATTTTTAATATATTATGTATTTTATGATTTTTATTATATTATATTATATAATTTTTTTATCATTTAAAAAAATAATAATAATAAATAAATATATATATATATATCATTTTTTATATATTTTTAAATTTTTAAAGTAATTTTTTATATTTTATATTTTTTCTTATAATTTTTATATTACATATTTTATCATTTATAATTTGTTTTTTAAATCACTTAATATATTATATTATACATTTTTTCTTACCATTTTTAAAATATTATATTTTTGTTTCTTATCATTTTTTATATATTATATTATATTTTTCTTAACATTTTTTATATATTATATTGTAGATTTTTTTCTTAAAATATATTTTTAGATTTTTGCATTTAATATTTTCCCAAAGAACATTCTAGATGGAAAAACGGTTATATATTACTGTTATAATTTCAAGTTTTATTTTATTTTACATGTTTAAGAGCTTTAAGGTAAATACAGCTCTAGTTTCCATGTATCCATCAAATATTTGCAGATTTCTATGACGGCCCATTGTACATGTAGAATAAAAATAGATGGCCTGAGTTAATAAAAAATGTAATAATTGCATGAAGATTCAGCATTTCTGCTTTGATTATACTTTTGAACACTGAAAAGCAATCGCAGTAATTAATTCTAGTGTAATTAAATACCCCAGCCCTACTCGAGGCCCAAAATCTAGTTGAATTTCTGCTCGGCAAGCCATAATAAAAGTGCTTTTCTTCTGCTTGCGGAGTGCTGAAACGGGGCTGTGGATGTTTGGATGGGTCTTGGAAATCTCCCAGCTCCTTAATGCATCGCTGCCGTGTAATTATCCCCTCTGTTTTAATGAGCACGGGAGCCACCCTCCGACAACAAACAAATAAGAAGCGCAAACAGACTGGATTGTGGGTAATTATAGTGTGCGAGGGGATAATCGGCCCTGACTCTGTGTGTTTCCAGCCAGGGTTTACAGTTCAGCACACACCTGTTTCAGAGAGGTGAGCTAGAGAAAACACTAAGTCTGAGCTCCACCACACACATTTCAGCACTTTCATTAATGCACAATCTGTCAAAATAATACACACTCACCGGCCACTTTATTAGGTACACCTGTCCAACTGCTCCTTAGCGCAAATTTCTAATCAGCCAATCACATGGCAGCAACTCAATGCATTTCAGCATGGTCAAGACGATCTGCTGCAGTTCAAAGCGAGCATCATTAGCCCAGCCCTATGCCAGAGGTCAGAGGAGAATGGCCAGACTGGTTCCAGCTGATAGAAAGGCAACAGTAACTCAAATAAGCACTCGTTACAACCGAGCTCTGAAGAAGAGCATCTCTGAACACACAACACGTCCAACCTTGAGGCGGATGGGCTACAGCAGCAGAAGAGCACACCGGGTGCCGCTCCTGTCAGCTAAGAACAGGAAACTGAGGCTACAATTCACACAGACTCACCAAAACTGGACAATAGAAGATTGGAGAAACGTTGCTGCTCTGATGAGTCTCCATTTCTGCTGACACATTCGGATGCTCGGCTCACAATTTGGCCTCAACAACATGAAAGCATGGATCCATCCTGCCTTGTGTCAGCGGTTCAGGCTGGTGGTGGTGGTGTAATGGTGTGGGAGAGATTTTTTTTGGGTCAATTAGTACCAATTGAGCATCAACGCCACAGCCTACCTGAGTATTGCTGCTGACCATGTCCATCCCTTTATGAGCACAGTGTCTCCATCTTCTGATGGCCACTTCCAGCAGGATAACGCAGCATGTCATAAAGCATGAATCATCTCAGACTGGTTTCTTGAACATGACGATGAGTTCACTGTACTCAAATGGCCTCCACAGTCACCAGAACTCAATCCAATAGAGCAGATTTGGGATGTGGTGGAACGGGAGATTGGCATCATGAATGTGCAGCCGACAAATCTGCAGCAACTGTGTGATGCTCTCATGGAGCAAAATCTCTGAGGAATATTTCCAGTAGCTTGCTGAATCTCTGCCACGAAGGATTAAGGCAGCTCTAAATGCAAAAGGGGTCCAACCCGGTGCAAGTAAGGTGTACCTAATAAAGTGGCCAATGAGTGTATAAGTCTGATGAGGGTCAGGAGACGATACGTTACTTTTAATAAATCTTTAAGCTAGTATTAATAGTGATTTTGAACACGTGTTTGCTTCTTGCACACTTTAACATGGACTTTTCTCCTATGCAGCCATCGCTGTTTCTTCAGGTGTGCTGAGTTTGAACCCATTTATTCATTAATAAATAGCTTTGTTTGTGTTTTGGCCTCCTGCCATTGGTCCAGCGGGATTTCGTTTTTCCTCAGGGGATGATATATTATTTCTCTTGCCCTCGACGTCACAGTGCATCTGCAGTATCACTGAATCTCGCCATTTCCCCAGGTGTCATTGAGGCATCGCTCTGTCTTTACACCCGTGCGTGCGTGCGTGCGTGTGTGTGTGTGTGTGTGTGCGTGTGTGTGTTCAGTTCCCCTCGGAGTTTGATTGAACATTTAATTAGGTTATTCTCCGTTCATGGGATAACTGTGAATGAGCGCCACTGTGACGAGGAAAAAAAACGTGATTATTCTCCAAAGACCAACGGCGAGTAATTAAGTCTGGGATTTTTTTCTTGCGCTACATTTTGTTGCGATTTTTTTATTTTATTTTTATTATTATTATTTTTATTTATTTTTTGTTTCTCGTCCTCCGTTTACTGTGGTTTTTTTGTCGACTGACACTCGACAGGCTTGATCTCACTGTTCTTTCCTCTTTTTTTTCGTCTTCTGCTGGTTCCCATGGTTACCTGAAGGCCTGCTATGCTTTTGGTTTATTCATCTGATGTGTGTGTGTGTGCGTGCGTCTGTGTGTGTGTGTGCATGATGCAGCCCCACCTCATTCTGTTGTGCAACTTCTCTCTTTTTTTCTACATGCATATCTAAATACTGTTTAAATCTAGCTTGTATGAGTCACACTTTCAGACTTGCACTGACTTAAAAGCATCTATTGAAATGGCGACGCTTTACAGCGCTTTCAGAGTCGTGATGAAATGAAAACACTAAAGAAGAATAAACACTAGCAGATTCAATCTATTATTTGAGTTTGGGGGATAAATAACCAAATTAAACTGATTTAGCACTTGAGGTTTAGTGTGTGTGTGTGTGTGTGTGTGCGTGCGTGCGTGCGTGCGTGCGTGCGTGCGTGCGTGCGTGCGTGCGTGCGTGCGTGCGTGCGTGCGTGCGTGCGTGCGTGCGTGCGTGCGTGCGTGCGTGCGTGCGTGCGCGCGCGCGCGTGCATGAGCATCCCATGCAGATCTCTAATACAAACAAGACAAACGGGTGACCCGAACATAAGGTCGCATATACGGTATTCAGTTTCTGAATGGTTAAGGCACAAGCCAACAGTTTGGTGACGCTGTCTGAGCCTTATGTCATATTTTTTTTATTATGCGCGGTAATACCGGGGTAAAATAGCGGTATCAAAATTTGGATACCGCCCAAGACTACCTGTTAGTTTTCCTGAAAGTTGTTTAGAGATGTTGTAACGACGCATACCTAATGGCTCGTTTCCACTGACTGGTACAGTACGGGTCGGTACGGGTCACCTTTATCAGGCTTGCGTTTCCACTACCAAGGGTACCCTTTTGGTGGGTGTGGTGTATGACAAAGTTTCAGTCGACGTCATTTTCGCTCAAGAAAATGTCTACAATAAAGCTGCACAGATCGTTCACATATCATATGAAAAGCACTTCTCACAAAACAGACGCTTTACACACATAAACACTTGTGTATAAATGTTTATTACTAACATTTCTATAAACAGGAGTTGTTTATAACTGCAGATAAATGACTGTGCGAAAAAGCCTACTGTAACGTCCATAATTGTATTAAATAACTAAATTAATGAACATATATGAACACATACAGCCCCTTACAGTCTTCGATATGTTACCAACTACAGAAGAACTACACACAGCAGACATTTCATCGTTAATTAGGTTCAAAACAACACAAAGTATAGCCAACAGTCAGAGTAAACCTCTCATCTGTGTCTGTAATCTTCAGCAGCTGTTAGAGAGTCATTCCATCATTCCCAGTTTATATTAGTCCAAAAGGTGATGATAAAGATTAAAACAAGGCAGTTTGTTCACGTTTGCTGAAGAAATAACCTGCTGCTTGGCTTCGCCTTTTTCCCGCGCCCCACTCTCGCGTTTGTCCTTTTCTTTCTGAATGTGTCTCTCGCGTTTGTCAGCTTCTCACAGGATCGGGTTTCCAAAGCTTGTCAATAATCAAGTGCATGTTATTATCATCAGATCAAGAAGTTTGTTATTTTAGATAGAGTCGCGCGGCGAGCGCAAGAAAGAAATCGAAACCACTCGGGCTTCAGACTGGCTCGTATAAAACTACGCGGCACAGGGTAAATCTGCTCTTCTCCATGGCTGTTTATCATGACGACGACAGGGTTTGTTTTCAGGATCGACCATGGCTGCATATGTATTTATAATTCCGCTGTAATCTCTTGCTGTGTATTTCAAACATGGCGGGTCCTTTGTTTACATTCTGGCTTGTTGAGTCTACGAATGACGTATCTCTGTAAACCATTAGCGTTCAGCTGCGCGTCTAGCTCCGCCTTTTGGGACCCTTTCTGCTGTTTGGGACCCTTTCCAAAGGACCCTTTGACAGTGGAAATGGCCATAAAAGCGTACCAAACCATACCGTACCGTACCACTCAAGCCTGATTTATACTTCTGCGTCAGGTGACCGGCGTAACCCACGGCGCAGGCAACGCGCGTGGCTGTGCATTTATACTTCTGCGCGCTGTCTCTGTCGGTCTGCATTAACACTTCCGAAATGCTAGTTGGCAGTGAGGTGTAAATGTTCCTCTGTGTCGAGTTTCTTCGCAACTTTTTTGCATTTCCTGAACACTTCCGGAATGTACAAGTGGCTCAAACTCGCTCATTTTGAGGCAGGAACCAGCGGACGTGCAACAACTTTAACTGTGAGGTAAACACAAAACAAAAATCTCCATCCGGAGCTCCTTCATGGTACTCCACACTTGTAAACAATCGCTCACGCGGCGTCGCGCCATTCGCGCGCCTCTCGGTCCCGCCCAGACTCGTCAACGCTACCAAGCCGACCAATCACATAGCTTACGGTACGCGTCGTTACAACGTGTAGTTACATTTTTTGAGAGGTGCACATCAGCGACGGCGATGGCCATGGCGAAGGGCTATGCGTCAGCGCCGTAGCATACGCCGGTGTTTGACGCAGAAGTATAAATCAGCCTTCAGTGGAAACGGGCCATATGTGTGCCTTTGATGCACCTTTGATGCTTTTGATGTCCTTGTTGCAGCACCAGTGGCACCAAAATCCAAGTGCCGATTTGATCCGGTACATATCTATTACAAAGGGTTTCGGTACCCAACCCTAGTTATTATACTATCTTTTGTGTTGAACTAGTTTAAAACAAGTCAAGTGTTAGTATAATAATGATACCAGTTTCACTTATTTTTGCGCTGTCCCTTTAACTTCCTCTGTGTTCTGCATAACATGCATTCATAGAATTTGATTGCATCTTGGTGGTTAGCACATTATTGGTTTGATTCCATTGCATTTGCACTAATAAATCCTAATCGTGCACAAACAAGAGACTTTAGTGCGTTTATTTAGAAGGTAAAGCGCTCCTGTTTTGAGCAGATTTACCACATGCCTGTGCCGATTGTTAGCGTCCTGCCAGTTCAACAATGAGACCTCTGTCCCTTTTGCAATCGCTGGAAATAGCAAGCATCCAGCCGCTGAAAGCCACTAAAAGCCTCATAGTCCGAGCACCTGTCGGCGGGTCGCGCCAGGCTCTGCATTAGTGTCGAGTCACAAATAGACTCTCCACCTGCGAACATTTAGTGCGTCTGTGCCAAACAGACCATCGTCAGGTTGCCATGGGAACTGAGAAACAGGTATTGGCAGTGCGGGCTCCGAGAAATGCACTGAATGAGAAATCAGAGAGCGATAATGCATCAATAACACCTCTGATATTTGGAGGATGGTGATGAAATTGTGGCACATGCAGAGATGCTGCATGGGGAAAGAATTAAAATAATGATAAAATTAACATTTGTAGTGTGTAATTAGAATATAGATGAGAGTAAAACATCATATTATGACATTTATTATGCTATCTTTAGCGTTGAAATGGTTTGAAACCTCCCAAGGGTGAGTAAAATGACAACAACTTTCATTTTTGGGTGCGCTGTCCCTTTAAATGCCTTAATGTTATGCATTTATTGTATTTGATTGCATCTTAGTGGTTAGCACATTACATTATTGCCTAAAAAAGGTAAAGCCACTAGTATATGGCAAGAGGATGGTGATATTGTGCATGTGCAGAGATGGATGTTTCCCATGCTGCATGGGAAATAATATAAATAAGAATAAAACATTATATTATGACATTAATTATACTGTCTCTAGTGTTAAACTGGTTTGAAACAAGTCAAGGGTGAGTAAAATGACAACATCTTTCATTTTTGGGTGCGCTGTCCCTTTAAATTCCTTAATATTATGCATTTATTGTATTTAATTTCATCTTAGTGGTTAGCACATTACATTATTGCCTTAAAAAAGGTAAAAGCCACCAGTATATGGCAAGAGGATGGTGATATTGTGGCAAATGCAAAGATGGATAAAGAATAAAACTAACATTTATTATACTATCTTTAGCGTTTAACTAGTTTAAAACGAGTCAAGGAGGAGTAAAGGGGTAAGAGTTTTCATGTTTGGATGCGCCGTCCCTTTAAATTTCTTAATATTATGCATTATAATATGCATTTGTTGTATTTGATTGCATCTTAGTGGTTAGCACATTATATTGTTGACAAAGACAAAAGCCAGTAGAATTAGACAGAGGATGATGATATTGTGGCATGTGCAGAGATGGATGCTTCCCATGCTGCATGGTGTAGAATATAAATAAGAATAAAACTAACATTTGCAATATGCAATTAGAATATAAATGAATAATAATAAAACAATAAAACTTTAACATTTATTATACAGTTTTTATAATGTCAACTTTGACTTTAATAGATGCTCTCTCGTTCTCTGTGTATTAATGTTTCCCATACTGCATGGGAAAGAATATAAACTGGAATAAAACATGATATTTTGACATTTATTATACTGTTTTTTTGCGTTTAACTGGTGTGAAACAAGTCAAGGGGGAGTAAAATATTAACCATTTCATTTTTGTGTGCGCTGTTCTTTAATTTCCTCAATATTATGCATCATAATAATTATTCATAGTATTTTATTTGCATATTAGTGATTTAGCACATTAAAAAAGGTTAAAGCCACTAGTATTTGGCAATAGGATGGCGATATTTTGGCATGTGCAGAGATGGATTTTTACCATGCTGCATTGGATAGAATATAAATATCAATAGCATTAACATTTGCAATATGTAATCAGTATATAAATAGGAATAAAACAGTATATTTTGAGATTTATCGTAGTATCTTTTGTGTTTAACTAGTTTAAAATAAGTCAAGAGTGAGTAAAATAATCACAATTTTCATTTTTGGGTGCGCTGTCCCTTTAAATTCCTCATTATTATGCATCATAACGTGCATTGTGATTGCATCTTAGTGGTTAGTTTATTATATTATTGCCCAAAAAAGGGTAAATGCAGCTATTATTTGACAGAGGATGATGATATTGTGGCACGTGCAGAGATGGATGTTTCCCATGCTGCATCCTAATTATTATTCTCATCACTTATTATTTGCTGCACCGAGCAGTGTTGCATTAATGCCTTCATATTTACTGAGGAAAATGCAAACGTCAACTTTGACTTTAATAGATGCTCTCTCGTTCTCTGTGTTTCAGCTATAGACCTTTTGTATGGTGGAATTTATTGCTTTGTGTGCCAAGACTACATATACGACAAAGACATGGAGCAGATTGCCAAAGAAGAACAAAGAAAAGCGTGGAAATTGCAAGGTAGGTTTTTTTTTGTTTTGTTTTTTGCTGCCCTGCCTGCGTGATGTGGTTTAGCTCGGCCTGTGGCTTGTGGGCTGTTAATTCAGAAATATTAATGTTGGAGACTGTAATGCTGTGAGCCACAGGAGGGCAAGCGTGTGTGTTTTGTTTTTTGAGCCTGATTAGAGCTTAAGCTATTTTTATTTTGGTTTTTTATTTTCATTCATTTTCATTTCTGCTTAGTCCCTTTGTTAATCTGGGGTTGCCACAGCGGAATGAACCGCCAACTCATCCAGCATATGTTTAACGCAACGGATGCCTTTCCAGCTGCAACTCATCTCTGGGAAACATCCATACACACTCATTCACACACATACACAACAGACATTTTAGCTTACCCAATTCCCCTATAGCGCATGTGTTTGGACTGTGGGGGAAACCGGAGCACCCGGAGGAAACCCACGCCAACACGTGGAGAACATGCAAACTCCACACAGAAAAGCCAACTGACCCAGCCAAGGCTTGAACCAGCGACCTTCTTGCTTTGAGGCAACAGCACTACCTACTGCTCCACCGCATGGCCTGTTTTTTTATTTTATATATATATATAATTTAATTTAAATATATTTTAATTTTAATTGTAATTAATTTATTTTTATCTTAATTTGAATTTGAATTAATTTAATTTAATTTATTTTTGTTTTTATCGTATATAATTTTATTTTATTTTAATTTATTTTAATTTTTATTGTAATTCATGTATTTTAATTAAACATTTAAATTTATTTTAAATTTAATTTATTTACTTTTATCTTAATTTTAATTGGAATTAATTTTAATTAAATTTATTTAATGTTTTTATCATCTATAATTTTATTTAATTTAAATTTATTTTTACTTTAATTACTTTTCATTTTATTTTAATTTAATTTTTTCAATTTCATTTTGATTTAATTTAGTTTATTTTTAATTTTTATCTTAATTTTATTTTTATATATTTTTTCGCTTTTATTTTATTTAATTTTAATTTAATATTCATGATTTTTATTTTTATTTATTTTAGTTTTTATTTTATATAATTTTTTATTTTTATTTATTTTTATTTAATTAAATTTATTGTATCTGAATTAAAATTTTAATTAATTTTAATTTAATTGATTTTCTCATCTCAATTCATTAGAGACGTTCGTTCAAAACATAAAGAACATAAATAAAGATATTTTCAATTTAATCTGAAAGATGCCTTATTAGGGATGGGTAAAAATTTAACCATAAAACAAAATTTGACATGTCCTTATAATGAAAATACATATAATGGGTTATTACAGTGAGAAGTAGTTTTTAGTTTGAGCCGGTTTGCAAAAAGAGATTTACTGACATACTAAATTCACTTTCATATCACATAACATCAGTCGGATGATTAATTATGGCACCCAGATATGGTTTATTATTACAGAATGAAGAACAAGTCATAATATTCTTTATTAGGGCTGCACGATTAATCGAAAAAAGATCTCGATTCGACCCTACACAATCGCAATTCATCTTTTCTGCAATTCAGCAATTCAGCCACTTATATTTTCAAGGTCAGGACAGAAGCATAAAGGTGGTCGCACAAGTCTTCACTTTGATTTATATACATTGCTCACCAACATGGACACCTCCAAAATGTGTTGAGAGTCACACACTGTATTTATAAGGTATAATTCACCCAAAAAATGTCATTGTTGTCATGATGTACCTGTGATTTTGTAATGCATCCTTGTTGAATATTGTGAAAATGACATGCACATTCTCTACAACATCAGGTATTGGAGAGAAATATTCAATGTGGGAACCAACGAAACGAGAGCTGGAGCTGCTGCGACACAATCCCAAACGGAGGAAAATCACAGCCAACTGCACCATAGGTAAGAGCTTCATTTCCCACGGGCCGCGCTTTTCTGAAACACTGTTCAATAATACAGCTTGGCACGGAGCAGGTGATTAGAGCTCCGCCAAAACTCATCTGTGTAAAACTAGTCAGTTCAAATGAATTCAGAGTCGTCAGATGTCTAGAGACTGCAGACTGCACACCAGCCAAGAGCACTGTGTTTGTTGGCCGTCAGTTTTAAATGATTGTCATCCATTTTTTTGCTTGTGCATTCTCAAATATATAATTGTTTCTTCTCATTTAGTTTTTTATTACATTAAATTGGTTTATATTTATTTATTTTTACGAAAATTTGTTTATTTTAATTTAAGTTATTTTTATTTTTAATTTAATTTATTTATTTATTTTCATTTAAAAAATTTTTTATTTAATTTGTTTATTTTTATTTATTTAACATTTTCTTTTCACTTTTTTGTTTAATTTAATTTATTTTAAATGTAATTTATTTTTATTATATATTTTTTAATTGTAACAATTTTATTTTTATTAAATTTAATTGATTGTATGTCAATTTTAATTTGAATTCATTTGAAATTAATTAATTTTTTTTTTGTTTTTATCTTATATAATTTTTTTCATTTCATTTTAATTTAATTTACATTTTTTTTAATTTTGATTTAATTTATTTTTCTTAATTTTAGTTTAATTTTAAACGTTTTTGCTTTTATTTTATATAATTTTATTTATTTTTAATGTATTTTATTTTAATTTAATTAATTTATTTTGATTTAGTTTTATTGATTTAATTTTAATTTAATTCGGTTTTATTTTTGTATTTATCTTATATAATTTTTTTCTCATTTTAATTTAATTTAATTTATTTTATTTTAATTTAATTTAAATTTTCTTTTATTTTGATTTAATTAATTTTTCTTAATTTTAGTTTAATTTTTTTAATTTTGCTTTTATATAATTTTATTTATTTTCAATTTATTTTATCTTAATTAGTTTTCATGTAACTGATTTTTATTTTTGTTTTTATTTTATATAATTTTATTTAATTTTTATTTATTTTTATTTTTATTACTTTAAATTATTTTCATTTTAATTTAATTTATTTTGATGTAATTTCAATTTAATTTTATTTTGATTTATTTAAATGAATTTTTATCTTAATTTTATTAAAATAATTTTTTATCTTAATTTTAATTCATTTATTTTTACGTATTTTAATTTTTTTTTTTTACCCAGCCTCCTTACTGAATCTGTATATGTATATGTGTATGTGTGTGTGTGTATAAGCATGTAGATATTCATGTATGTATGCGTGTATTTATATTGTATACGGTTAATGTGATTTCACCAAGTATATCCTGAAGCAACATTTTAATTTTGATCATGAGTTACCATTAGGGTTGGGTTTGGGGGTAAAGAATTAGGTATGGACTATATTTTTGAGCAAAAATGATGTTCCAGTATGAACTAATATGTTAATCCAGGATTGCATCGTACTTGGTAATCCAACACCTATCACACGTGTACATTTATATAGTTGTACATGTTCTCTATCTTCTTACACAATCACACCTACATCCTATTTTTGTCTTTTCTTTGTCTTCGTATCTGCCGTGTTATGTGATGCTGTAATAATAATAAAAGAATAAGGGGCGATATGGATGTTAGCCATTAAAGAAATGATGTCTCGGTGGTTTGGCGCTCTCCCTTCTCTCATTTTGGGCTGTTTTCCCCCTCAGTCTGAGGGCCTGGCGCTGGAGTAATGGTGTTAAATGTCTGCACCACAGGCCTAGCGTAGGCGCTAAACGGCATCCGCACTCGCTCACACCCAGAGAAACACACTAATGCGATTAGCCGTATGAGAGCCGGAGCCGCCATTGATCATTCAGGACATAATACGGGCCGTGTATGATGGATTCAGAGGAATATTGTGCGGGCAGGATTGGCCGGCTGTTGGGTTTTAGAGTCTGACTGCACTGGAGGCGACGCAACCAATCACAACACTGCTGAAGTGAGAAAACCAGCCAATCAGATTCATCAACAGACTTGAGTGATGGGAATTAGAAATAATAGATTGGTTTCAACAGCAAATATTACAGTTTTGTTTTATTGCGCCAGTTTTTATCCAAAAACCACTAGAATTGGGGAATTGGAATGAAACAATTAACACATGATCCTGAATCATCTGATGTCATTCTTTACTGGGAATCAGATTCACAAATGAATGACTCTTTTGAGATGTTTTTTTATTTGTCATGCATAAAACACAAGCATAGTTCTGTTTTCAGACAAATGACTCTTTTGAGCCAAATCTTTTCTACTGAATCAAAGCAACAGTGCAACAAGTAAACCAACTGATTCCTGAACAAATGACTCTTTTTAATTAAATTCTATAGTGAATCAAAAGCTTACAGTGCAACGAGTGAACAATTGATTCCTGAACAAATGACTCTTTTGAGGCAGACCTTTTATAATGAATCAAAAGCGTACAGTGCAACGATTGAACCAGTTGACTCCTGAACAAATGACTCTTTTGAGCTAGACCTTTTATAGTGAATTAAACATACAGTGCATTGAGTGAACCAATTGATTCCTGAACAAATGGCTCTTTTTAATTAAATTCTATAGTGAATCAAAAGCTTACAGTGCAACGAGTGAACAATTGATTCCTGAACAAATGACTCTTTTGAGGCAGACCTTTTATAATGAATCAAAAGCGTACAGTGCAACGATTGAACCAGTTGACTCCTGAACAAATGACTCTTTTGAGCTAGACCTTTTATAGTGAATTAAACATACAGTGCATTGAGTGAACCAATTGATTCCTGAACAAATGGCTCTTTTTAATTAAATTCTATAGTGAATCAAAAGCTTACAGTGCAACGAGTGAACAATTGATTCCTGAACAAATGACTCTTTTGAGGCAGACCTTTTATAATGAATTAAAAGCGTACAGTGCAACGATTGAACCAGTTGACTCCTGAACAAATGACTCTTTTGAGCTATATTGAGTTATTGAATAAAATAGTGAATTAAACATACAGTCCATTGAGTGAACCAATTGATTCCTGAACAAATGGCTCTTTTGAGCCAGACCTTTCATAGTGAATCAAAAGCTTACAGTGCAACGAGTGAACCAGTTGACTCCTGAACAAATGACTCTTGTGAGCCAGACCTTTTATAGTGAATCAAAAACTTACAGTGCATTGAGTGAACCAATTGACTCCTGAACTAATGACTCTTTTGAGCCAGAGCTTTTTTAGTGAATCAAAATCATACAGCGCATCAAGTAAACAAACTGATTTCTCAACAATTGACTCTTTTTAACCAAACAATTGATAGTGAATCAAAACCATATAATGCACCAAGTGAACTAAATGATTCCTGAACATGCCTCTTTTGAGCCAAACATTTTTGTGACTTACAGGCATGCAGTGCAACGGGTGAACAATTGATTCCTGAACAATTGACTCTTTTGAGCCAGAACACTTATATTGAATCAGAAGCATACAGTGAATCATTTGATTTATGTACTAATGACTCTTTTGAGCTAGAACATTTATATTGAATCAAAAGCATACAGTGAATCAATTGATTTATTTACAAATTACTCTTTTGAGCCAGAACATTTATATTTAATCAAAAGCATACAGTGAATCAATTGATTTATGTACTAATGACTCTTTTGAGCTGGAACATTTATATTGAATCAAAAGCATACAGTGAATCAATTGATTTATGTACAAATGACTCTTTTGAGCCAGAACATTTATATTTAATCAAAAGCATACAGTGAATCAATTGATTTATGTACAAATGACTCTTTTGAGCCAGAACATTTATATTGATTTAAAAGCATACAGTGAATCAATTGATTTATGTACAGATGACTCTTTTCAGCCAGAACATTTATATTTAATAAAATGCCTACAGTGATTTAAGTGAACCAATTGTTTCCCGAACATATAACTCTTTTGAGCCAGACCTTTTTATAGTGAATCAAAGGCATAAAATGCAACAAGTGAACCAATAGATTCCTGAACAAATTACTCTTTAGCCAAATATTTTAGTGTATCAAAAGCATGTAGTGCATTCAGTGAACAATTGATTCCTGAACATATGACTCTTTTTCAGTCAGAACATTTAAATTGAATCAAAAGTATAAAGTTCAACAAGTGAACCAACTGATTCCTGAACAAATGGCTGGAGGAGTGACTCGAGACAGGCCTTTATAGCGAATAAAAACATACAAAGAAACAAAAGTGAACCTATTTATTCTGTTGAGATGCTGCTTCTTTTGGTATACCAAACTCATGCAGCAGTGTTGTCTGATTCTGAATCAAATGACTCTTTTGAGTCATATCAGTATACTGAACATGCAGTTGATCCAGAACGATTCACCTATTTCCTGAACAAATTGCTTGGTTTAATGTGAATCAGAATCGTTTAGCATGACCAGAATGATTCAAATGATTCTTTTGAGATGGTTCTCTTTGGTGAATCAAGAACATGCAATGAAAATCAGAGTAATTAGATTAAGCAAATGACTCGGAGTCAGCTCTTTATAGTGAATCAAAAACATACCATGCCACCAAAATGATTCCTGAGTAAATGACTCTCTTGAGATGATTGGTTATTTCCGCCCCAGTTCCCGCTGTGGACATGCTGGTTTGTCTGTGTCAGCTGATTCTTCTTGTGGATCGCGTCTCCTGTTGATCCTGAAGCAGGGGGTCTTTGTCAGAATGTGTGTGTGTGTGTGTGTGTGTGTGTGTGTGTGTTTATGATGTTGAATCACTGGTGGTCATCAATAATACATCAGCAGCTGAAAGCAGCTACATACATCAGCAGCTCGTGTTCCTCTCTCCAGGTCTGTTAGCAGGTTTTCTTCTCTCTAACTGATCTCTGAGCAGCAGATGTGTGTTTGGAGAAGGGCCAGATCAGCACGTTTAGCCTCCCTGTGAGCGCATGCTGTCTGTCTGTCTGTTAGTCTGTCTGTCTCTCTCTCTCTCTCTCTCTCTCTCTGTCCGGCTGTTTTTATCTCCATCCATCAATCCTTCATGCTGTCTTCATGTGCTTTCCTCCTCCTTTCAGTCCATCTGTCCATCTATCTATCTGTCTGTCTGTGTTTGTCCATCTGTCTCCCTGGATGTCTTTGTCTCTTATGGTCTTTTTCTATCCACCTATCCTTTGGGCTGTCTTTGTCCATTCGTCTATCCGTCTGTTCGCCTGTCTGTTCTTTGTCTGTGTCCATTTGTCCATCCATCCGTCTGTCTGCCTTTGTACGTCCTCCTGTCTGTCTGTCTGTCTGTTCATGCACCTGTCTCTTCGCCTGCCTGTCTGTTCGTCCACCTGTCTGCTCGTTCGCCTGTCTGCTCGTCCGCCTGTCTGCTCGTCCGCCTGTCTGCTCGTCCGCCTGTCTGTCTGTTCGTCCGCCTGTCTGTCTGTTCGTCCGCCTGTCTGTCTGTTCGTCCGCCTGTCTGTCTGTTCGTCCGCCTGTCTGTCTGTTCGTCCGCCTGTCTCTTCGTCCGCCTGTCTGTCTCTTCGTCCGCCTGTCTGTCTCTTCGTCCGCCTGTCTGTCTCTTCGTCCGCCTGTCTGTCTCTTCGTCCGCCTGTCTGTCCCTTCGTCCGCCTGTCTGTCCCTTCGTCCGCCTGTCCCTTCAACCGCCTGTCTCTTCGTCCGCCTGTCTCTTCAATCGCCTGTCTGTCTCTTCGTCTGCCTGTCTATTTGTCCCCCTGTCTGTTTATCCACCTGTCTGTCTCTTCGTCCCGTCTCTTTGTCCACCTGTCTTTTCATCTGCCTGTCTGTCTATCTATCTGTTTATCTGTCTGTTTGTTGGCCTGTTATTCTGTCCACCTGTCTGTCTGTCTGTCCATCTGTCTGTCCGTGTCTGTTTGTCCGCCTGTTCGTCCTCCTGTCCGTTCGCCCTGTCCACCCGCCTGTTATTCCATCCGTCCACCTTTTTGTCCGTCCATCCGTCCTGTCCGTCCGTCCTGTCCTCCCGCCTGTCCCGTCCGCCTGTCCCGACCAGCTGTCCGTCCGCCTATCCGTCCACCTGCCCGTCCACCTGCCCACCTATTCATCCACCCACCACTTTGTCCACACGCCTGCTCGTCCGTCCGCCCGCCTGTTTCTCGTCCGCCCCCCTGCTCGTCCGTCAGCCCGCCTGTTCGTCTCCCCTCTTGTTTGTCCACCCGCCTGTTCGTCTGCCTGCCTGTTTATCCACTGCCTATTCGTCCACCCGCCTGTCTGTCCACCTATCCATGCGCCTGTCTGCCCGCCTGTTCGTTTCTTCGTCCGTCTGGCTGTCTGTCTGTCCATTCATCTCTCTGTCTGACCATCTGTCTCCATAATGTCAGTGATTATTATAGGAATTGTAGTATTTAATGAATTCGATCAGTTTTGTCCTGAAAGCAGCCGCTGTTGCTCACACGGTGTTGAATCATGAATAAGTGAACTCGTTCAGCACAAGGCTAAAGTGTTTTCTTTTTTCTTGTCATGTTTATCGGTGATGAATCTTTCATTGTGTGTTCATTCTGAACTACAAAATGAGTCATCTTTGTTTTTCACTCTCTTTCCTGCTGTTTTCTTCTTTGTGTTTGATCTCTCCGCACTGTCTGTCTTGTGTGTGTGTTTCAGGACTGCGTGGTTTGATAAACCTGGGCAACACCTGCTTTATGAACTGCATCGTTCAGGCTCTCACACACACTCCGCTGCTGAGGGACTTCTTTCTGTCCGACAGACACAAGTGTGAGATGCAGTCCAACTCCTGCCTCGTGTGTGAGATGTCTCAACTCTTTCAGGAGGTGAGGGCTACACGCGCACACACACACACACACACACACACACACACACACACACACACACACACACACACACACACACACACACACACACACACACACACACACACACACACACACACACACACACACACACACACACACACACACACACACACACACACACACACACCTATTTCAGGAGGTGAGGGCTACACACACACACACACACACACACACACACACACACACACCTATTTCAGGAGGTGAGGGCTACACACACACACACACACACACACACACACACACACACACCTATTTCAGGAGGTGAGGGCTACACACACACACACACACACCTATTTCAGGAGGTGAGAGAAGTAGGAAAAAACACATACACACACACACACACACACACACACACACACACACGTGATGTACTATATATATATATATATACACATGCATACATATTCACACAAAACGGCATCACACATGCATCGCGCACAAGTATACTCACTCACACACACACACAAACATGTGTATTCACACAAGCACACACACACACACACGCACGCTTACAATTCATACACAAATGCCTCACACACATATATTGTCACACACATAACTCGCACATTGTGAAATCACACATATACACCTCTCACACAACACACATACATATACACGTACTAACACACTTACTCACACACACACACACACACACACACACACACACAGACATTGTTCTACACACTGATGAATGTGGTGATCCTGATTGATTGGCTGATGTGTGTGTGGATGATGATTGTGGTTTTTCTCTGTGTGTGTGTGTGTGTGTTGTGCAGTTTTACTCGGGTCACCGCTCTCCGCACATTCCCTTCCGGCTGCTACATCTAGTGTGGACTCACGCCCGACACCTGGCCGGATACGAGCAGCAGGACGCGCACGAGTTCCTCATCGCCGCGCTCGACGTGCTGCACAGACACTGCAAAGGTACTGCAGCCAATCACACCAGGCCTATTTGTGCCTCAGCCAATCAGAGGTGGTTTCTCTGTGTGCTTCAGCCAATCAGAGGCTGTTTCTCTTAGTGTTTCAGCCAATTGGACGCCACTTTTGTCAGTGTATCTCAGCCAATCAAAGGCCACCTCTCTGTGTGCTTCTGTTTTTTTTTGTGTGTTTTAGCCAATCAGACTTTGCTTCTCTATGTACTTCAGCCAATCAGAGACTACATCTCTGTGTGTTTCAGCCAATCAGAGACTACATCTCTGTGTGTTTCAGCCAATCAGAGACTACATCTCTTGTGTGTTTCAGCCAATCAGAGGCTGGTTCTCTTAGTGTTTTAACCAATCAGACACCGCTACTAGCCATTTGTCTGTGTGTTTCATCCAATCAGAGACTGTTTTTCTGTATTTTAGCAAATCAAAGGCTCGTTCGCTTAGTGTTTTAGCCAATCAGACACCACTTCTGTCCGTGTTTCAGCCAATTAG
>NC_141032.1:1730000-1732500 GCF_052040795.2 Danio rerio
TTCTGGGACATCAGCCTGGACCTGCCGGGCTCCTCCACCCCGTTCTGGCCGCTTAGTCCCGGCAGTGATGGCAGTGTGGTGAACGGAGACAGCCACCCGAGCGGAGCCACCACGCTCACAGACTGCCTGCGCAGGTACACACTGATTATTCAGCCTCTTAAAGAGGTAGTTGAACATTTAAAATACACATTAAATCACCACCCACTGCTTTCAAACCCATTTAAAAAAAATATATGCTGAACACAATAGAAGGTATGGCCCCATTTGACTAATGTTTACTTTTTTTACCATGTTTTTACACTGTACTTATGATTGAATCAATACCTGCATGTAATTACAATTGTAATTAATTAAGATTTAATCTGAGAACTAATACTCCTTGTGATTTACATGGAAGTTATATCAGACATCTGGACTACAGTATATAAAGTGCAATATTAAGTAGGGGGCGGGGCTGTCTTTTTGCGCGTCATGTTCTCATTGCAATCTAATGGTTAGAGGGGCGTGGCTAAGAATAATGTGGCTGAAGTGTCAAACTGAGTGACCAACACTGCTAACACCGAAGCAGACGCTTAAGTTGAAGATGACCAAAACAAACACTTATTTTCAGTGGATTAACTTGCACTGTTTAGATCTTTACCTGAAGAATAAAAAGGTAATACGGAAATAAAGGTTGTACGTTTAGATTTCACACAGACTTTAAAGGTGCTGTGCATTTGTATTCGATAAATGACGTAATTTTACCTGAAACATGAAGAGAAGCAGCATCTCTGTGGCCTCCGCTCACTGCTTTTCTGCATTGCAGGTTCACCAGACCCGAACACTTAGGAAGCAGCGCCAAGATAAAATGCAGCGGTTGCCATAGTTACCAGGAGTCCACCAAACAGCTGACGATGAAGAGGCTTCCTATAGTGGCCTGCTTTCACCTCAAAGTAAGAGCAGAGCTGCTTCTCTCTGTCTTGATCTTTCAGCATCCCTTAAATGTGTTTGTGTGTTTTTCAGCGGTTTGAGCATTCGGCGAAACTGCGGAGGAAGATCACCACATACGTGTCCTTTCCTCTGGAGCTCGACATGACGCCCTTCATGGCATCAAGGTATAAACACACTCCTTCATTAGAGCTGTGATGGGAAAAAAAATATTTTGAGAAATTGACTCTGCATCAATTCTGAGATTTTCAAAATGCATCGTTATTCTTTCGTGCATACAAACCCTTCCAAATACCCCAAATAATCATTAATAGGATTATTAAAGGCTGATTGAAAAAGTACTCCTCATTGTGGGCATTTTAGTGTATGGTTTAAAACTAGCCTAGAGTGCAGTCTACTGTTTAAAACTAGCCTAGAGAGCGCCGTCTGCTGTTGAAAACTAGCCTAGAGAGCGCCGTCTGCAGTTGAAAACTAGCCTAGAGAGCGCCGTCTGCTGTTTAAAACTAGCCTAGAGAGCGCCGTCTGCTGTTTAAAACTAGCGTAGTGAGCGCCGTCTGCTGTTAACATTAGCCTAGAGCACCATCCGCTGTTTAAAACTAGTCTAGAGCGCCAGCCGCTGTTAAATTCTAGCCTAGAGCACCATCTGCTGTTTAAAACTAGCCTAGAGCATCATGTGCTGTAATCAGTAGCCCATTGCGCCATCTACTGATAAACACTAGCATAGAGAGCGCCATCTACTGTTAAAAAGTAGCCCAGAGCACCGTCTGCTATTTAACACTAGCCTAGAGCGCCATCTGCTGTTAAATACCAGCCTAGAGCGCAATCTTTTGTTAAATACCAGCCTAGAGCACCATCTTTTGTTAAATACTAGCCTAGAGCGCCATCTACTGTTAAAATTTAGCCTAGAGCACCATCTACTTTAAAAAAAACTAGCCTAGAGCGCCATCTGCTGTTTTAAACTACACTAGAGCGCCATCTGTTGTTAAACACTAACCTAGAGCGCCGCCTGCTGTTAAATACCAGCCTAGAGCGCCATCTTTTGTTAAATACTAGCCTAGAGCACCATCTACTGTTAAAATCTAGCCTAGAGCACCGTCTGCTATTAAACACTAGCCTAGAGCACCATCTGCTGTTTTAAACTACACTAGAGCGCCATCTGTTGTTAAAAACTAGCCTAGAGCGGCGCCTGCTGTTAAATACCAGCCTAGAGCGCCATCTTTTGTTAAATACTAGCCTTGAGCGCCATCTACTGTTAATATCTAGTCTAGAGCACCAGTGTAAAAAAAACTAGCCTAGAGTGCCGTTTGCTGTTTTAAACTACACTAGACCGCCATTTGCTGTTTAACACTAGCCTAGAGCGCCGTCTGTTGTTAAAAACTAACCTAGAGCGCTGTCTGCTGTTTAAAACTACACTAGAGCGCCATCTGCTGTTAAACACTTGCCTAGAGCGACATCTGCTGTTAATTACTAGCCTAAAGCGCCATCTACTGTTAAAATGTAGCCTAGAGCGCGATCTGCTGTTTAAAACTAGCCTAGAGCGCCATCTTCTGTTAAAAACTAGCCTACAGCACAG
>NC_141032.1:1737500-1765000 GCF_052040795.2 Danio rerio
ATTCACATTTCTGTTTATCGTTCATTTAATTTTCCTTTATTAATCAGGGGTCGCCACAGTGGAATGAACCGCCAACTTATCCAGCATGTTTTACAAAGCGGATGCCTTTCTGTGTGCAACCCATCACTGGAAATCACCCATACACTCACATTCACACTCATACACTATGGACTATTTAGTTGATCAGTTCCCCTATAGTGCATGTGTTTAGACTGATGTAAACCGGAGCACCCTGAGGAAACCCACGCCAACCATGGGAGAACATGCAAACTCCACACAGAAACGCCAACTGGCCTAGCTCAAACCAGCGACGTTTTTGCTGTGAGGCCACAGTGCTAAGTTTGAGCCACCGTGCTACCGAATAGATGTATTATTTTTAGAAAAACACCCAAAATGCACTTTATTTTATCCATATCTTCAGTCAATGAGTCGGAAATCTTGACAAACCTCAGTGGTAACACTTCACCATAATGTTCCATTAGCTACTGTATTTACAAACGGTGAACAATACATTTATATCTGCGTTTATTCGTCTTTGTTCACCTTAAACTCACTGGCCACTTTATTAGGTACACCTGTCCAATTGCTCATTACTGCACATTCCTAATCTAATGCATTTCCGGCATGTAGACATGATCAAGAGGATCTGCTGCAGTTCAGAGCGAGCATCAGAATGGGGAAGAAACGGGATTTAAGTGACTGTGAACGTGGCATGGGTGTTGCAGCCAGACGTGCTGCTCTGAGTATTTCAGAAAGTGCTGATCTACTGGGATTTTCACGCACAACCATCTCTAGATGGAGAATGGTCCGACAAAGAGGAAATAAGTTAGCAACAATTATGAATATTATTTATTAAGTGACCCATTAATTGTGTTTTATTAATTTCTACCCCAATCCTAAACCTAGTTCTTACAGTAATTAAATCAACAGTAGTTATTGTTCTTCTGGCCACAGCTGTATCTCTTCTAGACTTTACCCTGAATGGCCAAAAGTTAACAATTATTAATATTAATTATTAAATTTCCCATTTATTGTGTTTCATTAATGTCTAGCCCAGTCATTAAAAAATGAATTAAGGCATTTACTTTATTAATAGTATTTTATTACAGCCTAGCGCAGGGGTGTCAAACTCAATTCCTGGAGGGCCGAAGCCCTGCACAGTCTAGTTCCAACCCTGCTCCAACACACTTACCTGTAGGTTTCAAACAAGCCTGAAGGACTCAATTAGTTTGATCAGGTGTGTTTAATTAGGGTTGGAAATAAACTGTGCAGAGCTGCGGCCCTCCAGGAACTGAGTTTGACACCTGTGGCCAACCCTACCTCAATCTGCTCCTCACAGTAATGTAGAACAGTTCCGACCGCAGCTGTATCCCTTCTTCACACTGAATGGCTGGAAGTTAATGGGAATTATTAATATAACTTATTCAATTACCCATTAAATTATAGTTTATTATTGTCTACCCCTAAACTAAGCCTCACAGTAATGTAAAAGTGGTCATTATACAGAGTATTATTAAATTACCAATTATATTAACGTCTATCCATAAATCAACCCTCACAGTAACGTAAATACAGTGATAATGCAGATTATTATTCATATTATTTATTAAATTTCACATTAAATTGTATTTTATTAATGTCCACCTCTAACTTAACCCTCACAGTAATGTAAAAGTCTTCATTATTGTTGTACACCATCACAAAAAAAATCAATATTGAGGAGTATCCACAGCCGTATCCCTTCTAGACTTGACCGACGTTCCCCCGAAGGTAAGCTACTATAATCTAGTGCCCTTAAAAGTGTTGTGTGCTGAATTAAACAGCACGCATGCTTCTGGGTTTCCTCAGAGTGTGTTAAAGGCTGGTTTGTGTGGGAGAGCAGATGATCCGCAGTGCTCCGCATTTATCCTGTGGGATCTGGACGCTCTCGGGATCCTGATCTCCGGCCTGTTGGAGGAGCGTGTGGGGTCTCGCCGTGTGCTCCGAGAAACAGTACACACAGGTCTCAGTGGCCCGCGGCCGGTCCTGAGGATGATGATGATGATGATGGTGCACGCTGCCCTCCTCCTGAGACACTTCATCAGACCCAGCCACCAGAGAATCTGCAGGAAACATCTCGGATTAATATTACGTGACCTGTTTATAACAGATTTGAGGTGAGTGGCTTGAGTGAGGAGGTATTTAAAAGCTCATTTAAAGCAGGAAACTTGTGTAAGGGAATAAACAGATATACATTTAATTAATGGATGATACAAGAGTCTCTGTCCTGCCTACATTTATGAGCGACAAAAGTCCATGTAGTGAATAAGCTCATGTGGTGTCCACTTCATTTCAATTTCCTTCTGCTTAGTCTTTGATTTAATAGAGGTCCCCACAGTGCAATGAACCGCCAACTATTCCAGCATATGTTTTATGCAGTGGATGCCTATCCAGCTGCAACCCAGCACTGGGAAACACACTCATCCACTACGGCCAATTTAGAAGATCAGTTCCCCTATAGCGCATGTGTTTGGACTGTGGGGGAATCCGGAGCACCCGGAGGAAACCCACGCCAACACTGGGGAGAACATGCAAACTCCACACAGAAACACCAACTGACCCCGCCGGGACTCGAACCAGTGACCTTCTTGCTGTGAGGTCACAGTGCTAACCACTGAGCCTCCAGATTGTGGATTTCTCTGCTTGCACTTTTTCTGTCAAGGGTTGACAGAAGTTTTTTCACTGAAGTAAACTGATTTTTCCTCCAGATTGTCTGATGAAGCATCTCGGGAGTCAGAACAGGCCGTTATCATATGTTCAGCAGGGTTTATCTACTCGCATCATTATCTGGTGTCAATAAACTGTACATTAACAATATAACACAATGCATGATGTAATATAAGGTCTGTCCTGATCCAGGTTGGATCCTTTCTTTCACTGATCCTCTTTCTTTCATCCTTGCTTTCTTTCTTTTTCATCTTTTCTTTTTACTTTCTTTTATTCTTTCTTTTTCTTTCATTTTTTTCTTGCTTTGTCTTCCACTTTTTCTTTTTCTTTGTTTTACACTTTCTTTTATCCTTTCAGTTTTTTCTCTTTCACTTTTTTCTTTCTTTTATCCCTTTACTTTCACTGATCCTCTTTCTTTGATCCTTTCTTTCTTTCTTTCTTTCTTTCTTTCTTTCTGTTTTTCACTTTTTTCTTTTTCATCCTTTTTCTTTGATTGTTTCTTTCACTTCCTTTATTTGATACTTACTTTTTCTTGTTTTCTCTTTTCTTTTTTATCCTTTCTCATTTATCCTTTTCTTTATTCTTTCTTTCACTTTCTTACTTTTTTGATCGTCTTTCACTTTCTTATGTCCTCTTTCTTTCATGCTGCCTTTCTTTTTTCTTTCGCTTTTATCCTTTTTTAAAAACTTTACTTTAATTTTTTTGTTTTATCCTTTCGTTCTTTTGCTTTTTCTCTTCTTTCTTTTATCCTGCATTTCTTTCTTTTTCACTTTCATCCATTCACCTTTTCTTTGATCGTTTTTTACATTCTTTATTTTTCCTCTCTCACTTTTTTCTTTTATACTTCTATCCTTTTCTTTCATCCTTCTTTTCTTTCCTTCTTTCTTTGATCCCTTCTTTCTTTTTCTTTGTCTTTTTCATCCTTTCTTTTCCTTTCTTTCACCTTTTCTTTCTTTCATTCTTTTTTGCTTTTTCTTTGATTGTTTTTCATTTTCTTTTATTCGTTCCTTCATCCTTTCTTTCACTTTCTTCCTTTTTTGATCGTTTTTCACTTTCTTTCCTCTTTCTTTCATCCTACCTTTCTTTCTTCATTTCTTTTATTTTATTTTATCTTTTACTTTCTTAATTTTCTTTTATCGTTTTCACTTTCGTTTATCCTTTATTTTACTTTTTTCTTTCATATTTTCACTTTCTTTCGTCCTTTATTCCATTCACCTTTTCCTTGATCGTTTTTTACTTCATCCTTCCTTTCTCTTTCACCTTTTTCTTTCTTTTATCCTTTTTCTATCACTTTCTTTGATCCTTTCTTTCACTTTATTTATTTGGTCTTTTCCTTCACTTTCGTTCTTTTATTCTTTCTCTTTCGCTTTTTTCATCCTTTTTCATTTTTTCTTTTTCTTTCTTTCTCTCTCTTTCATACATTTATTTACATTCATTTATTTATTTATTTATTTATCTTTATTACATTTCTTTTTTTTTTTGTTAATGCTATATTAGTAAGAGTGCCCCATCATTGACCTGACCTTCAGATGTCTGTTGTTTGTGCTCGTCTGGGATCTGTGTGTGTTTGTTTCTCCTCATCAGCAGCGTCAGCACAGCAGCACTCAAGCTGAACATGAGCACCGTCACACACACACCGAGCAGCGCGTACAGCAGCAGCGGAGAGCCGCTCACAGTGCGCCCTCTGCCGGTCACCGGCGGGTCTGAGGAACGGAACACACAGCACAGTCAGGTGCACGAAGTAACTTAGCATAAAGAATCACATTGACAGGGTAGCAGTACAGCCGACTCTTACTAAACACTCCGAAATCAGGAGGATATACTGGGCTACTCTCACCGAACAGCGTCGTGACAAGTTCTTTCATTACCAAACAGTATATAACTGAACTGACACTGTTTTGATTGATAATCTTCTATGTGAAGCTGCTTTGACACAATCTACACTGTAAAAGCGCTATAGAAATAAAGATGAGTTGAATTGAATTATATTCCCAACAACTGCATCAGATAGGATACTAGGCTGTTTTTTCAAGGCATCTATATTTTATATTATGTAATATATATATATATATATATATATATATATATATATATATATATATATATATATATATATATATATATATATATCCACACGTACACACACACCCACCAGGCACTTTATTAGGTACACCTACAGAGAATGGTCTGAAATAGAGCAAATATGCAGTGAGCGGCAGTTCTGTGGGCGCAAATGCCTTGATGTTAGAGGTCAGAGGAGAATGGCCAGACTGGTTCCAGCTGATAGAAAGGCAACAGTAACTCAAATAAGCACTCGTTAAAACCGAGCTCTGCAGAAGAGCATCTCTGAACACACAACACGTCCAACCTTGAGGCGGATGGGCTACAGCAGCAGAAGAGCACACCGGGTGCCGCTCCTGTCAGCTAAGAACAGGAAACTGAGGCTACAATTCACACAGACTCACCAAAACTGGACAATAGAAGATTGGAGAAACGTTGCTGCTCTGATGAGTCTCCATGCTCGGCTCACAATTTGGCCTCAACAACATGAAAGCATGGATCATCCTGCCTTGTATTGACTGGCATCATGGATGTGCAGCCGACAAATCTGCAGCAACTGTGTGATGCCATCATGTCAACATGGAGCAAAATCTCTGAGGAATATTTTCAGCAGCTTGTTGAATCTCTGCCACAAAGGATTAAGACAGTCCTGAAGGCAAAAGGGGTCCAACCCGATACTAGTAAGGTGTACCTAATAAAGTGGCCATGTGTGTATGTATGTATATATATATATAATTTTATTCACCCATTTATTTATGCTTTTGAATTGCATTATGGGACTTTTTTAATTTCCTTTTTAACATTTTCATTAGTTTTTAGTCTTTCCCTGTTTCAAGGTCATTCTCTCTATTTTATTATTTTAATCACAGCTGCACTGTAAAAACAATCTTTCATCCAACTTTTAACCTTGAAATGTTTGAAAAAGTGACTTAATAACATTTTGAATAGTTTAAGAGTTCTGTTGTTGTTGTTGTTGTTGTTGTTGTTATGAGAAAGCATTAATGTAAGACCATTATCTATGTTTATTTACTCTATTTTATTGAACTGTAAAACATTCGGTGAAGAATTTTGTAGACTTTCCCCACTGAACTATTTTAATTACTACTTATTGTTTATTAATTATTTATAGTTTACATCTGATTTTTATTTTTTTATTTTTTGCTGCAATAGTCAGAATTACTCGGTGAACAGAAGTTACCTCAGTCTTGTTTATTCATTCATTCATTCATTTTCTTTTCGGCTTAGTCCCTTTATTAATCTGGTGTCACCACAGCAGAATGAACCGCCAACTTATCCAGCATATGTTTTACACAGCGGATGACCTTCGAGCTGCAGCCCTTTATTGGCAAACACCCATACACACTCACTCACACACACTCATACACTACAGACAATTTAGCTTACCCAATTCCCCTATAGCGCATGTGTTTGGACTTGTGGGGGAAACCAGAGGAAACCCACACAAACATGGGGAGAACATGCAAACTCCACACAGAAATGCCCACTGACCCATGCAGCCTGGGTTCGAACAAGCGACCTTCTTGCTGTGAGGCGAATGTGCTACCCACTGCACATCAATAATGTGATAGTGTGATCTGTTCTAGAGAGCACATGTAGTGTGTCGTGACTCACCGCTGCAGATGTGTTCACAGGCCGGCGTGTGAGTCCCGCACAGATCAGAACACTGCAGACATTTCTTCAGCAGCGCATCATAAAACTGACCCGACACCGCTCTGCATCTCCACACCTCTGAAAACACACAGCACAACTCACAAGCTGTTGCAGAAAGATCAAGATTCTATACCGTCAATCAAAAAGGGGGGAAAACGCAGTAAATATAAGTAATGTAATGTGTGTTTATATAGCGCATTTATCTGTTCATACACCCAAAGCGCTTCACAATCATGAGGGGGGGGGGGTCTCTCCACTCCACCACCAGTGTGCAGCTTGAATTGGATGATGCACCGGCAGCCACAGGACTAAGTGCTTCACCACACTCCAGCTATAAGTGGAGTGGAGAGACGGTGATAGAGCCAATTCGGTGGATGGGGATGATTTGGAGGTCATGATGGGTAAGGGCTGAGGAACGGGGTTTGGCCAGGACATTACACCCCTACTCTTTATCAGAAGTGCCATGAGAGTTTTAATGAGCACAGCGAGTCAGGAGGTCGTAAATGTACTAAAAATAAAGTAAAAGTACACATTTTAAAAACTACTTAACGTACAAGAAAAAGTAAACACGTACTGTGAAGTAGTCACTGCAGGATTAAGGAAAAAAACAGTAAAATTACTCACACCCAATAAATTTACACTATATACACTGTTCAAAGTACAATTCCTGAGAAATAAATCACTCAGTTAAAGCAGGGGTGACCAGCCATGTTCCTGGAGATCTGCAGTCCTGCAGCTTTCAAGCCTCAGACCGGCCCACCTCAGTTCACGACTGACTATAGTAAAATAAGGTCATTACCCATTGAGTTTCTAATGACACGATCACGTCTTTTTAAAGGACACAGCTGCTTTAGGACCTCAAATGTTTTTCAAAAATATGAGAACGTTAAAGGGTTAAAAAAAATCTTCAACACTATTCTTTAAAACATCACAAGGCGCTTTCCTGCATATTCTGTGCAGAACTCTTTATAGATATCCAGTCCTTTGTAAAGGTGGTCAAACAAAAAATAAAAATAAAATATGTACACCTACATAAGTAACTCAAACAGTACTATATGTCTTAACACTAAAAATGAAAAAATAAATAAGTTATTTACTCAGGTTAGATTTGAACTCAGGTCAGCGGCTTGATGACGTAACGTGCTGACCACTGCACCACAAATTTCTGCGTCTGGAATTATATTGATCGCTTAATCTGTTTCTTCCCTCTTTAGATTTCTAATCAAGTTATGTCAGATTTATGCACATTATTAATGTAGTTAATCATCTGATTTTCGTTGAGCAGGTTCATATTAATGATTGGAATTATATTCACTAAGGTGCTTTTATTTATTTTTTTATTTATTTATTTTTTGCAAAAAACAGTTGACAAGTTTGTAGCAATATTTTTTTACAAAACAGAATATGAATTACATTGTCAAAGAAAAGAGATACGAGAGAGAAAGAATAAAGAACATGATATAAACTTGAGGAAAGACATTTAAGAGTCAAGAACAGTACATAAATTAAAGTCATTACGAAATGAAATAGTTCTGTTTGCTTTCTTATTTTTAGATAATGAAATTAATTGTATATAATGACTAATTTAAAAAAAAAAAAAAAAAACCCAGGAAAATATGGTTTAGTATTAGTAAATTTGCATTTGTGGATATGGAATTTACAAAGAAAATAAATTAAATTTATTACAAAACAAGCATTTCTCTTAGTAGGGGCAGATTCATAATAACCAAAAGTAATTTCTTTAAAAGTAACAGAAACATCTTGTTGTATATTATCATTAATAAATAATCCAAAATGTTTCCAAAATCGTGCAACATAATTACACTCCCTAAACAAATGAAAAACAGTTTCAGTATGAAATTGACAAAATGAACATTTTACATCAATATTAGAATTAAACTTTTTCAAAAATGGTTTGATGGGATAAAATTTGTTGATCAATTTAAAAGACACTTCTTTGACCTTGTTGGTGAGAAAATATTTTTGATGCAAAGACCATATTTTTTCCCATATCAAATCTCTATAGATATTAATCCAATAAGAGATTACAGGGGACAATGCAGCAACTTCTTCAATAAAAAGACATCTAATTTTGTAATTTCTATCTTTTTTTGTTTGAAAAACAAATTTTACCTATTAACGTTTCTGTCGGATCAGAAAGGTACACTTTTTTTAGGAGGGAGATGAATGCTACTTTTAAAGCGCATAGTAATTCCTGATGTTATTATTCACTAAGGTGCTGCTGATTCGGGTCGAGTGATAATTACGTCATCATTACCCTGCAGGCTGCATTTTGCTTACAGGGCTGGGAGAAAATAGACAAAAAGAGCAGAGCTGCGGCAAAGTAATGAATAAAAAGAGTGAGGCTATAGTCAAAAAAATTTATAAATAAAAAAAGTGCGAGTGCCTCGCGGCCAAAAAAACAGACCAACCCACCGGGAATTCTCCCGGTCCTCCCGATTAGCCAATCAGGGCCTGGTCGCAGCCCATATCAGACACACCTGCCTGTAATCATCCAGTGAAGTCCATGAGCTCCTAGTTAATTGGTTCAGGTGTGTTTGAGCGGAGTTGGAACTCTCTCGGAAGGCAGATCTCCAGGACTAGGGTTGAGCACCTCTGAGTTACACTCATGTGAGTATTTGTCATTCTTTACTTTACACCACTGTCCGTCACTTACCGCAGTATTCAGCGCACTGTTTGTGAGGCTCGGGCTCCGCGCAGCGAAGATCGCAGGACACACACTTTATCAGCAGCCGGTCCATAAACTGTCCATCCGCACAGGTGTGTGTCATCCTTTAACACACACACACTGTTTCACCACAGTGAACACACCAGCACAACACACTCTTTTAACACAGTGAATGAGTCACAGATGACTAACAGGGTCAGTGATTGACTCAAACTTCTGCTATTAATGAAACAAACCTCTAAGTGTTAATAATTGGACAGTTAAGTTTAATGTTTCATGGTTCTTGTCAGTGAAATGTGGATTTCTTGTTGAGCTGGATGGTTAATCAACATGCAGAGGCAATAAAATGGGTTATTTATGGGTTCCTCTCATATTTATGGGAAACATTTCAGTAGCTTTGACAATCAGGGATGCATATTAAAATGAAATTAAACTAAACCATATATGATACCACATGTGTATACATGCATACATATACACACACACACACACACACACACACACACATATATATATATATATATATATATATATATATATATATATGTATATGTGTGTGTATGTATGTATGTGTGTGTGTGTGTGTGTGTGTGTGTGTGTGTGTGTGTGTGTGTGTATATATGTATATATATATATATATATATATATATATATGTATGTATGTATATGTGTGTATATATATATATATATGCATGCATGCATTTTTTTTATTTCTCTTTGCTATTTGTCCTTATTGTGACCTATTTAGAATAAAGTATCATCTTTGGATGTGATGTACTTTTAGCAAAAATGTCCATATATGTGAACTTGTGGTCCCAATTTACATAAAACACTTTTTCCTTGCTGTTTTTTGAATGCATATGTAACAAATATTTTTGAAAATGTTTTGACTATCAGAGAGTAAAAACAATTACTTTTTTTTTTTTAATTACCATTTTGGACGGTTAAAATAGTGTTTGGGACATTTCATATGCTGCAAAACAGTTGCAGGATGACTCTGTGTGTCTGTAACAAAATATAAAACGTTCAACACATTTTAAACGGCCACTTAAGAGCTTGTATATATCACTTACCTCTAAGCTGCTACTTTGCACTTTTGCCATACTGCACCTAATTGCACTACAATAAATACCTCAACTTGGTCATATTCTGGAACAATAGGATATATGGTAATTGTTCACAGTTTATTATTGTCTATTTATTTAATTTATCTTGTACTATATTAGTTAAATGTTTAGTTTATGTCTAGTGTGTGTCATATTTTTGTTTTTAAATTGCACATTGGAGTATGGGAGAAACGCAATTTCAGTCTGCTGTGTCATGTACTGTTGCATGGTTTGATTGACAATAAAGTTGACTTGACTTGATTTTATTTTATTTTTAAAAAAATATTTCCCAAATGATGTTAAACAGATTCAGGAAATGTTCACAGTATGTCTGATAATATTTTTTTTCTGGAGAAAGTCTGATTTGTTTTATTTCGCCTAGAGTGAAAGCAGTTTTTAATTTTTTAAACACCATTTTCAGGACAAAATTATTAGCCTCTTTAAGCTATTATTTTCCTGATAGTCTACAGAACAAACCATCATTATACAATAACTTACCTAATTATCCTAACCTGCCTAGTTAACCTAATTAACCTAGTGAAGCCTTTAAATGTCACTTGATGCTGTGTAGAAGTGTCATGAAGAAAATCTATTATCTGTCATCATAAATCAGTTATTAGAGATGAGTTACTAAAACTTATGTTGAGAAATGTGTTGCAGAAATATCTGATCTCTGTTAAACAGAATTGGGGGAAAAATAGTAGTATATTATTACTAAACCAAAAGCTGATATAACAATATAAAAAATATTAAATTTAAAAAAAAAATACCCAAACACCAAAAACGAATACTGAAATATACAAATAAAGTTTTATTTATAATGTTTTAGAATATATTGTAATAATTTGTTTTTATATAATTTATTTATCCTTTGATTTAGTTGACGGACACTGAATGAAGAACAGAAAATATTGAGTGTGATGATTTAAATTATATAGATTTTTATAAGCACATTCTGCTTTACACTGTAAGCCGAACATGAGCAACACAAAGATCTGTATTAATAATTTAAAACAGCTCGTACATGTCCTGAATAATCTCCATATTATAAACATCTTAATATTTAAACTCCGGCTAGTTTCTTGTAAAATGAGAGACAGTAATTGACAAGAATGAGCTCTTACCTCCAGTCAGAGTGAAGACATGAGCCGTCTGGAAACTGCGCGAGTTGTTGAGTTTAGTCTTGTGTGTGTGTGAGATTTGACTAAAACCACACTCTCGGTCTCAGGAGATGCTGCTGTTGCTTTTGTCAAGCACATCTCATTTTAACTACTAAACAGTTGCAGCAGTGATGAATATGAACACGATGATCATTTTACAGCTAGAAGAGACGCACAAATGAAGATTGACGCTGAGCAGATTAAAGAGTTCTTAAAGATGAAGCTAATTCTGCATTGAAAACATGTTGGGTTAAATATGGACCCAACAATTAGTTCCAGTTTGCATGTGTCCTCCGGGTGCTCTGGTTTCCCCCACAGCCCAAACACATGCGCTATAGGGCAATTGATTAACTAAATTGGATGTAGTGTGTGTGGGTGTTTCCCAGTACTGGGTTGCAGCTGGAGGGGTATCCTCTGCATAAAACATATGTTGAAATAATTGGCGGTTCATTCCACTGTGGAGGCCCCTGATAAATAAGTGACTAAGCCGAAGGAAAATGAATACATTTAAATGACTTTTTCAACCCAGCTGTTGGGTTTGTCCATATTTGATCCAGTGTTGGGTTTAAAATGACCCGGCATTTTTTAAATTTGCTAATTGCATCTAAACTCAAGGTGTTGTTGTTTGCCTAGAAAACATCTACCGGCTCTGCCGAGTGAATTCACAAGCTTTGTGTCCTCCAGAACCTCAGGTTTTGCTAATGAACTACACTTTATTTAATAAAAAAAAAAAAAAACACTTTAACCCAACAGTTTTTAGAACATATTTAATACAAAATATTTGGTCATTTTGGTTTATTATTATTATTATTATTATTATTATTACTACTACACTCTAGAAATGCTGGGTTGTCATAACCCAATATTGGTTATCCAATACTGAGCAGACGCACAACGTAATAAGACATTATTATTAGGTTGGATTTAGGTCGTGAGCATCTAGGACAATGTTATTCTGACCTCCAATAATGATGTCAAATGACGTTGATATTTGGTTGATTTTAGGTTGTTAGAAAGTGACCAAAATTCAACATGGAGCCAACATCTTAAACCAACGTCATATTGATGTCAAATACTGACATTTATTCATCGGGTATGGCAACCAAAATCCAACGTCTAATAGACGTCATAGTGGAAACGTCCACACAACGTCAAGCTGTAACCTCATTAGACGTTGATATTTGGTTGATTTTTAGGTTGCATTGGAGAGTAACCAAAATGCAGCGTGTGTCATTGGACATTGTCACCTGTTATGTCAGCTTGGCCTCAGGTTCTGACGTCAACCTGGTTTTCATTTCCCATAAAAATGCTACGTCCCATGACATTGGGGTACAACGTCTATCTGATGTCATGTTGATGTCTTGTGTTTGCTGAGTATTAATAATAGTTAATTAAATTCAAATGACTTTATTACCCAAAAGCTGGGTTTGTACATTTTTAAAAAATCTAATATTGGTTTAACAATTGGTTTAACAAGTATGTTTTGTGTAATAATAATAATAATAATAATAATAATATACCAACTAATAGAAATATAGAAATATTCTGTATTAAATATGTATATTCTGTATTAATATATTCTGTATTAAATACTGGTTCAACACAGTATTTGGTTAGAAAAATGCTGGTTTAATCCAAAATATTAAATAGTTTTTTGTGTGCAATACTATTACTGGGTTGTCACAACTCATTGTTGGGTGAATTATGAATAAGTCATACATTTTGTTTAATAAAAAAGTAAATAAAATCTATATTAATTTTTATAAACGTATTTGACTATAACATTGGGTTACAACAACCAAATAAGCAAATTTGTGTGCATTTTTTATTATTATTTTTTTTAATCCGTTCTTACCTTTTAGGTAATGTAGGGTTGCTTATATGGGTAAAGTGTCCTACTCGAGGGGCCTCAGAGCTTTGGACCGCTTCTTTACTTCGCTTGGATATTTATTTGGGGTCAGTAGGATTTTTAAAATGTTTTAAAATAAAAATACAATAAAAATTGTGAAATTTTATTGCACTATTAAATAACTTTAATTAATTACAGTGATTTGTATCATGAATTTTCAGCTTTAGTCTTCAGAATCACTAATCTCTAATATTAATTATTATTATTTTATTATTATTATTAAAATTATTATTGTTATTATTATTATCGTTGTTGTTGCAGTTTATTATTATTAATAATAATATTATCGTTGTTGTTGCAGTTTATTATTATGATTATTATTATTATTATTTTATTATTATTATAATTATTATTATTATTATCGTTGTTGCTGTTGTTTATTATTATTATTAAAATTATCGTTGTTGTTGCAGTTTATTATTATGATTATTATTATTATTATTGTTATTATTATTATTATTATCGTTGTTGTTGCTGTTGTTTATTATTATTATTAAAATTATCGTTGTTGTTGCAGTTTATTATTATGATTATTATTATTATTGTTATTATTATTATTATCGTTGTTGTTGCTGTTGTTTATTATTATTGTTGTTATTACTGTTGTTAGTGGTAATAGTAATAAAAGTCGTCAATGACGAGAGTAATTTATTTTGAAATTATATAGGTGTGAACAAACATTACTGGATCACATTTTACAAAGAAATCAAAGTCAAATTTTTTGTTTGGTTGTTTGTGTGTGAAATGTTTTGCCGATCTGAATTTTCCGAGGTTTCGAGCACCACTAAATCATGCAAAGTGTTTGCGTTTTGTTGCGCGGCATCTATAGACGCGCAGTAATGGCCGATGTTTCCAGCTGAGCGCTCTCGTGACTCCACTAAATGACTCGAGGAGCATAAATGTAGACGCGTTTTCCTCGGGGGAACCATCGCTCAAGTTTTCTATCAAAAGATGAATATTTTACCGCGTGTCACCGACTTTTCCCGCCACAGTGACACAAAATCGCCACAGTTTGCTCAATCGCAGAGTCATGCTGGCGTGCACGAGCCGAAACCGATGAAAACCAGCCGAGCGCGTCCCCGCAGCTGCAGCGCCGCTAATAGACCTCTAATAGTAGTTGTGTGTTTCGTAGAGCACCTACAGAAACTATTATTAGTGTGTGTGTTAGAGAGAGAGAGAGAGAGGATGACAGTGCACTGGGAGTCAGCGCCCAGTGAAGCTGAACACGCACACACACACACAGATGCACAGGAAGTCATATCACACACGCACACCTGTGACTCCTCGTCTGTTTTCATTGTGTGTCAGTCAGAGAAATCATCCTGCACACGAGAAATGAGTGATCGAGATAGTAAAGTTATTAATCTTATGGTTAGCACTGTTGCATCACGGCAAGACGTGCAGTTTGCATGTTCTCCCCGTGTTGGCGTGGGTTTCCCCCACAGTCCAAACACAAGCACTAGGGGAATTGAAGAACTATGGCCGTAGTGAATGAGTGTGCATTTCCCAGTACTGGGTTGCAGCTGGAAGGGCGTCCACTGTGTAAAATGTATGCAATAATTGGCGGTTCATTCCACAGTGGCAACCCATGATTTATCAGGGACTAAGCTGCAGGAAATTGAATGAAAGTCATGACATATTTTTATGTCAGTCATCACTTATTAATAAGTTCAGCCTTATTTTATTAAGCTAAAGCAGTTTTAAGTTAGTTTAATGTAATTAAAGCTAAAATGACCGATAAGGATAATTTAATTCAACTTAAAAAATTCAGGTCAACAGTTTTTCTTAGACGTAATTATATTTTAAAATGCACTTAAAATTGATGCTCATTCATACAACATAAATAGTGAATTAGAAATGCGTGTCATCAGTTTCTATAAAGCCACACAAACACAAGTCAGTGTTCACACATCAGCGTTTATTAATAATATTCGTAGATGAATGTAATGCACTTCATTCTGCTCAACAACACTGAAAGAGGTCGGCAGGTCACGCGTTTCTCCACAGTCGTCAATTATTACAGGTCATGAGCATGATGTATTTCATATACAAGCCAAACAGATCCAAAGAGCTCAGTTCAGCAGGTTTTGAATGTGAAATAAAGCTGGACTGGACGGCAGAGGGAGACATCGTGCAACAATAAGACTGAAGGAAAGCGCGGGGGAATCTGATGTCTCATTATATACAGTAAATCTGACTCGATTCAAGCGATTTAAAATTCTGGCAACCTGTAGATTATTTTAAAGACATAAATTATAAAGGAAATAGTTAATTTAGATTAAAACTGAGGGTCATTATTTATTTGTTTATTACTTTTTGTATTTGTTTGTTTAGATTATTTATTGTATTTTATTATTATTATTATTTTACTTTTGTATGTAGAGTTTGCATATTTTATCTTTTATTAATTGTTCTATAAATGTTTGTCGAACTACTTTTCTCACTGGTGTACATTGGGATTGATTTTTATCATGTTGTAAACATTTTTTTTTAATCCAGACACGTTGAAACACAAATGCATACATATAACTAATTATGCAGTTATTAATATGCAATCATACACTGTTAAATAAAAAAAAAAAAAAAATGCTGGATTCCACACAATTCCCTCATGCTATCCCAACACAAATCGATTAACTTCATTGTTTTTGCAAATTTAAGTGGGATGAACATCAAACAATTCAATTGAGCTGAATCATCACAATTCTTGAATTTTTTTTTGGGACAATTTAAATAAGTTGTTTGAACAACCAGCATATTTATTTATTTTATTTATTTATTTATTATTAAGTGTTAAAATTATTAAACTGCAGTTGCATCTCACGAATAACATCTTATAGTTTGGCTAAGTTGCAAAAGCACTTTGCATTTAAAGGCTTTGTTTATTAACAATGAAAACAAATTAAACTTATGCAGTCTTTATAAATCTCAGTAATATTAATATCAATATTTAATATGCACTAAAATTAAAAGTTGTATAATATTAGTTAATATGACCAAACAATAAAATGCACTGGATGCATTAAATTATTAATTGAATTAAATCCACTTAAATCGGCTTATAATAGTGTAAAACAGTAAGTTAGCAATATAATTTAATATGGTTTTACCAAACAGATTAACATGTTGACTTATTGATCATATAAATTAAAGCAGTACAATATAAATAGAACCTTTTATCAATATTCTGCTTCATATATGCATTAACTAATGTTAACAAATCAGAAATAAATGACCAATACACTGCAAAAATGCTTTTTAAATAAGTTTTTGTCTTGTTTCTAGTCTAAATATTAAATCAAGACAATATATTGTATTGTTTTAGAACATTACGAGTCGAAAATTGAAATTAAACTGACTTAAATTTGCTTAAAGTGAAATATTAAGTTAGAAACATGATTAATTAAGGTTAATGTGTTTTACAAACATATTCTGACTTATTGAGTTTATTATTTGTACAGTACAATATAGATAAAATCTTGTATTAATATTCTGGTTTATATATGGAACTAACTTAGGTTATTAAATGAGAGATTTACATGATTAATAACCTGCAAAAAAGGATTTTCTTACGAGTTTTGGCCCTTTTTCTTGCCCAAATATATATATATATATATATATATATATATATATATATATATATATATATATATATATATATATATATATATATATATATATATATATATATATATATATATATATATATATATAAAAACATTTATGATCATTTTCTAGACAAATACACTATATTGAGTAACTTTTAGAAATAAGTCAAAATTAAGTGAGTTTTTGCTTAAAACAAGCAAAATAATTAAGTTTTTGTTGCAAAATAAGATTATTTTACTTCAATTGCAGAATATATCGCCTGTTTTAATGGGAAAAATCACAAGTTAACATTTCTGAGCTAAACTATACATTTGTTTACATAAAAACTTAATTTTGACATTTCTAAACTCACACTTGTAGATATTCAGACTAAAAACAATGCAACAACTCTAAGTAAGATGAATTTTCACTGTGCAAACCTCATGTTTCTAACTTATTTTGTGTTATACAAGCAGTTTAAGTCAGTTTATTGTCATTTTAAGTAAAAAGTAAAGTCCTCCTAAGCCAGGGATGTCCAAACTCAGTCCTGGAGGGCCGATATCCTGCATATTTCAGTTCCAACCCCAATTAAACACACCTGAACCAGCTAATCAAGCTCTTTAGGTATAATACAAACTTCCAAGGAGGTGTTGAAGAAAGTTGTAGCTAAAATATGCAGGACGCCGGCCCTCCAGAACCGAGTTTGGACACCTCTGTCTTAAGCCATGTGTTAACATTAGTTAATGGATTAACTATCATAAACAGCAGTTTTATAGAGGTTGAAATAGCCTTAAGGTTAATATGTGTTCATGTGCATGCTATTTTACTAACATTATACAGCGTTTGATATGAACTTCAACCAAGTTTAATAAATCCTATTAAAAGTAAAGTATTTCTTCTAGTTAAGTTCATGTTAACTAATGCAGCGAACACCACTGAAACCTTCCTGTAAAGTGTTATCGCTCTAATAAAATGTGTTTTCAGCTTAAAGAGAAGCGGTGGCTTTGTACAATTTAATTAAAACACATTCAGGCTTTCTCCACACCGGCAGCGGTCGAAGAATCATTTAATTAGAGCCGAGGATTATTCTGCTTGAGTGCATTGCCATAAATTGGGTCCTGGAAATAAATAAGTGGGCCAGAATTGAGCTGTAGGAGGTTATAGGAACCGAGGGAGCGACAGACGCACGTCAACACTTTGCTATATACTGAAGGAAAAAGAGAAACACGAGCTTCATTTTAGAAGAAGGTGAGGATGAGTCAGTCTTCATCACACATCTTAGATGTGTCGTGTTAAAATAATGCGAATGCTTTTTCAGACGTGACGTTTAAGACTAAAGCAATGATCCGGATACATTTAGAAATGCCTTTTTCTATATATAATTTAATAATATAGGTTTAAGTTATGATTAACTTATTAGATATAATTAGATAACAATCATTTATAATAAGCTGCTTAATGTTGCTCCTAAAATTTAAGACTGATTTATAGGTCTGCGTGGAGTGCATGCTTGTCTACCCTCCCGTTTTTCCTGGGATTCTCCCGTATTTTACAGTTCTATCCAGCTATCATCCTGTGCATGTCACATTTAGACTAGGAGCACTAGCAGTGGGTGGGGCTTATATCACAAGTTTGTTAGGAGACCTCCAAGTGGTCGGGGCGTATATCGCAAGTACATTTGGAGGACTCCAAGAGGGGCTTGCTCTGTGGTAGGTTGGGTTAAGGCTAGAAGGGTTACTGGTGCAGCTACTGAGCATGTGCTCAATATGATGTCATATTTGTCTGTTAATAAAACGCATTAGCCTATTCTAAGGGGTAGTGGTTTGGGTTAGGTTTAGATGTTAATAAAACACATTTGGTTACTATAAAGCAAGGGTGTCAAACTCAATTCCTGGAGGGCCGAAGCCCTGCACAGTTTAGTTCCAACCCTGCTCCAACACACTTACCTGTAGGTTTCAAACAAGCCTGCAGGACTCAATTAGTTTGATCAGGTGTGTTTAATTAGGGTTGGAACTTTACTCTGCAGAGCTGCGGCCCTCCAGGAACTGAGTTTGACACCTGTGCTATAAAGGGTAGGTTTAGGGATGGGATAGGTGTAGATATCAAAACACAATAGGCTAGACTTATCAGTCATGCACAAGACATTAAATAAACCAATCAAAAGTCCCAGGATGTTTGTTAAGCCCACTTGGAGTTTAAGTCCCACCCATGTGGAGCTGACTCTTTATACTGAACTCCTGGGTTAAGCTTGAACGCGTCCTAATTCAGTATTGGCACCTTGTGGACAAAATGAGTAGTGCAAGTACAATTCAACATCAAATCAAGACGGATGTACAGTAGTCTATACATGCTGTTAAGATCAAGAAATGTGCATCACATGCACTGCACATGTACACTAGTGTCACATTAAAACTGAAGTACACTTTGGGCTTTAAGGATCAGTAACTTCCTGAAAATTTACCTCCTTTTCATCGAACATGTTTCACCTAGAAATTTAATCCTCCACTTGGTCCAAACATGTTTGAGTATCTTCCATTTAACACAAAGGTAGATATGTTGAAGAATGTTGGAAAGCAGCAGCCATTGACTTGCATAGTATTTCTGTTCCTACTATGGGTGTGACTATAGCAGCTGCTTTCCAACATCCTTCAGAATTTCTTGTTGCGCTCAACAACAGAAACTAATTAAGTGTTACAGTGAGAATTTTTATTTGTAACTTTTTTATTTTTGGCTGAACTATCACTTTAATTGCTTTCTTTAGTCAAAAATAAATAAATAAATAAATAAATAAAAAGGATTTTTGAGGAAAGCATGCATGCTATTTCTCCATAAAGTGGACTTTAACGGTGCCCTTAATTTCTAAAATGCAGATTCAAATAAGGCTCCCAAGGAGGAATAAGGGTCTTATTTAAAGAAACTAGATTAAACTAACATTTTTAACATTGCTTAACCACAAAAGCTTGCATCCCAGAGCTAGTGCCGTACATGTTTTGGTAGTTAAAAGTACTTATTTTGGTTTTAATTCTATGAAAACTGATCGTTTCTCTATAACCCAGCAGGCACACGACGTCACACAGACGTAAAATTGACGTTGGACTCCAATGTCAAACTATTTGAATTTTGGTTGTATATGAAAATCGGGTTGATGTCAGAACCCAACGTCAAAATGATTACACAACATAAAACCAAGCACAGATAAACGTCTACTGATGTTCAGGGGAGTAGCGGACATTTTAAAAGTGTGTGGGGGGGACAGCTGTAGGCCTATGAGATCCAAGATTTTATGTTCATAATTATTAATCACCCGTTTCTTAATGGTCTTACTCTTAAAGTGAGGGGGATGTATTCCCCCCCCCTTGCTACGCCCCTGCTGATGTTAGACTTAGACATTGTATTGATGTCATATCATGATGTTCAGCTGATGTTGGATTTTGTTTATTGCCACAGCCTAAAACCAACCAAAAATCAACGCCAACTAACTTCGGTAATTGACGTCAGTAAATTGACGTTAATTTTTGTTCTCCTGTTGTCAACCAAAATAGAACTAAAGATCAACGTCATATCACATTGGGCTCTATTTTAAGGATCTAGGTGCAAAGTCTAAAGCGCATGGCACATGGCATGTTCTCTTAATGAGTTCTGGGTGTGTTTTGAGCATAACCTGCATTAAACCAATCAGAGTCTCGTCTCTCATTCCCTTTAAGAGTCAGTTGTGTCGCTCCATGGTGTATTTGCTATTTACATGGCGACTTTGAGTGTAAAAACTGAATGCTTCACTAGTGAGAAAACGGTTAAACAGAGCATCTGCAGCACGAGGATAAAGAACGAGCCTCCTCCATTCAGCCACTACTTTCTCTACTCCTTTACTTTGGTGGAGTGAGGAAACTGTGGAAGCTCACTCCACTGAACACATCCATTTAGTTTATTTTAAGCGCAAAGATTTGATCCAAAACCATTTCTAAATTCAGCTCTAATCTTCATTATTATTGTTCATTAATTCCTTTGCTGAATTGTGCTCCATTATATCCAAACTCACGTCTTGTTGTTATGCCCCATATGCTGATGCAGACGTCTCCAAAACCCCACAGCTGGACACATCTACACTTGTTTTTAATAAAAAAATATATAAATATGCATATAATACTACTAATAATATTTTAGCAATGCAAATTATCATTATTTACTATGAAAACAATTTGATTAAAAACATGAAAATTAGGGTTGAAAATTAGCAGCAAATCACGCCAAACATATCTTGCACCTTATTTCGCTGGGTGTACGATGGGGCCCAATGTGTTCCTACTGGGAATTTATTACTTTGAGTAAATCTCTTGTAACTTGGAACCGTTAAGTTGACTTAATCTTTAAACATCCACAGTTCATTAACTTAATTTTAAGGAGACTTGTTTACTCTTATTTTAAAAGCACAGTTTACTTAAACAATCCTATTCCTCAGCAGGAGTGTTCCTGAACGTCCACTATATGGAGAAATCCAGGACCGTTTTCCTCAAACCTTCAATTCCTTTGGACTGAATGGATGACAAGGTGGTGAGTAAATTATCAAGATTGTTTTAAAGTGAACTAATCCTTAAAGCACACACACACACACACACACACACACACACTGCTGCCTGATGGTCGAAGGCACACAGAACTGAACTCAAAATACATGACAAACACTGATAATCAGTCATCAATACTGCAAAACTAGAAACAAACAAAATCCAGGCATGAACTCAATCACCTTAAACTGTAACATCACTTTTTTTTTTTTTTGGCCCTTAGAAATCAGACTACAGTAAACAAGTTCATCCTGAACCGTTTTAGCCCTTCGCAAATGATCAAAAACCCCTCAAAACGGGATAGAGCTGAATATGTTCTGCTGATGCCAGCTCTGTATTTACATATTATACATAAACATGGCGTTTTATTTACAAGCGTACAATAGTGGGTGAACCGATCGTACATTCAGGTGGAGGGTTTATTGTTAAAGCTCTATGAATGAACGCACACGGCTTCATCTCTCATTCTGCGTCTTTTTGAGTGATTATTTTAAGGCACTTGCTGCGTCGTTTAGTTTGTCCTCGGAGCGATGTGAGTGATTCATTGTCACTATGAAGCAGTCTATGTGACTGGACGCATTGATCACTATTATGGATAAAGGCTGTACATCTTTCGTTTTGTAATGAGGTATATATTCAACACGTTGAGAAGATGTTCTTGTTTGAATACTTGTCTTGTAATAATAAATGAACCATATGGCCTCATTATTATGACCGAGGCGAGTAAACAACATCAGCAATGAAGGTGGTTTTGCATCTCATTTGCCAGCTCATGAATATTAATGAAGTACAGCCATTTGTTTACTTCAACAACAATTAGAAGATGATAACAGTTTTAAATAAGTCAATTTCTAATAAAAAAAATAGGTAACACTTTTTATAGTTTGTTTATATTATTTAAACTATCACGAAGCAATATTCTGCAGCATTGATTAAATTTATGCAATGGCAGTTTTAACAACATTTTGTATGTGTATGTATGTGTGTATGTATGTTTTTGTATATATATGTATATATATGTGTATATATGTGTGTGTATATATATATATATATATATATGTGTGTGTGTATGTATGTGTGATATATATATGTATGTATGTATGTGTGTATGTGTGTATGTGTGTATGTGTGTATGTATATGTATGTATATGTATGTGTATATATATGTATGTATATGTATGTGTATATATATGTATGTATATGTATGTGTATATATATATGTGTATATATATGTGTATATATATATATATATATATATATATATATATATATATATATATATATATATATATATATATATATATATATATATATATATATATATATATATATATATATATTATATTTTTATCTGAAGCTTTGTAAAACGCAATAAACTATTGAAGCTTGTTCCTTCCATTTGAGTAAAAAAAAAAGTTGATTGCAGCTTTTTATCTCAAATTTTTGACTCAGTTTTCTGAAAACAAAAAATAAATGTGCAATTACCATAAAGTATCAACTTTGGGGTTCAAATTGCGTAATATTATTAATCTTGAAATTTTGAGGTGAAAAAAAGAGATGCTAACTTAAAAATGTGTTATTTTTAACTACAAATTGTGAAATATTAAGATTAAAAGTCCTAGAATTTTCTTTTTTTTCTTTTTTTTTTTTTACAGTCCTTGGCAGCAACAAGTTTCCATAATGAACTAACATGAACAAATAATAAACAATTTGATTGGATTTTAATCTAACATTCCAGCCTGATCTCACGAGAAAACGTAAGTATTTTACGTTTTGCCAGTTTAGTGGCTAATTTGTACGAGTTCAGTCGTACGAATTGGTACGATTTTAAAAAGGAGGCGTGGCACCTGACCCAACCCTAACCCCAACCATCATTGGGGGATAATCAAATCGTACTAAATTGTACGAATTAGATCGTACGAATTCATATGAATTAGCCACTAAATGAAAAAGTTACGAATTGCCGTGAGATTGTTGAACATTCGCAACGATGCTTATAAAAAATATATTACTTCTTTTTTTTTTTGTTCATTAGTAATGCATTAAAGCTGCCTTTCCAATGTCGTGATACGCTCCCTTGTTGCAGTTGCACAGAAATATCAGTGATTGCTGTGTTTATTTATTTTTTCTTGCGTCTTAGATCTTCCAGTGTGTCTGACGAAAAAATAAAATTCTTGCAAGAAAATTCAAAAACTTGCAATTACCAGAAATAAAATCGAAATTTTGGGGTTAAAATTGCGTAGTATTTTAACTTTTGCAATTCTAAATGGAAAAAGTCACGATAACAAGATGTTGACTCAATTGTGTGACAAAATTAAGATAAAACATCTTAAAATGGTATTTTTACAGTCCTTGGCAGCAGCAAATTTCCATAATGAACATAAGCAATTTGATTGGATTTTAACCTAACATTCGCAATAATGCTTAAAAAATATAATAGTCTTATTTTTTTATTTCACGTCCAGCAATGCATTATAGCCGCCTTTCCACTGCACACATTCGAACACGACTTCTGGAAAACGCCCCCTTGTGGCAGTCACATGGACTTTTCAGTGATGTCGTGCCCCATAGGAGAGAAGCTGATTCTTGCAGTGTCCGAAATAAAGGCCCGTGCCTAAAAGCAAGTGCCTTTATTCTCAGTTTTTTCAAAAAATAGGATAAAGACCCAGACTATTTCTTATTTCGTGCACACAGACCTGCTTGGACATCACTGGAATACATCACATGCGATCGCAGACGGTCTCGTCGCAGGAGTTCAAATATTTCAACATATCCGCAGCTCAAATCGCATCTGAATGGGAACTCCACAGACTGCTCTCCATTGGAAATGAATGACTTCCGGTCTGTCGCTTGTCGTGTGCAGTGGAAAGGCGGATTAACTATTAATGATAGCCTATTGGGACATGCTATTGATTAAAAAAAAAAAAAAACTATCTAAAAAGCACAACTCACAATTGATTCCTATAGAACTCAGATTTATAATGTTATTAAGGTAACAATCTTTTAAAAAGCACAAAAACACACACATATCTGCATAAAATATTGAATTTATATCATACTTAAATTTAATATCTTTTTTTTTTCTCAGTGCATGAATCGTGTTTTATCATGTGACGCTGTGTAAATGGATATCTGGCCAAAATGAGGCAGCCTACACCATTTTTAATGCCTGGAAAATGTTGATTAGGCAGCTTTGCTAAGTTTTGTAACAGAGCTCAACTTTCTCTCCTCCCCCACTGCACTGAACACTATGTCAAGTATGTTTGCTCTACCAAAATAAAACTCTACTGGGAACCCGAGGAGAAATAATACGAGGGAAGATTCTTAAATGTAAACAAGATATAAGCAGACGGCGACCATCGTTCACTAAATAAACAGCAAATAAATAGGCCACAGAAATGTACATCTATTTTTTTTTTTTTACTTTCAGGAATATTCATTGATGCCCGTTTAAAAATATCCTGTCAAAAGTATCACTCACTAATCTTGCATTCAACATCACACACACGCATACACAAAAGCCTTGAATAATAATATTAAGAGGCTTTTAACAAGCATATCTTGGCCTTGTTTTTTTTCAACAGAAGGCTTGAGACTAAAATAATGTTTACCTAATGAGGGCCATGATCTTGAATTGGCACTAAAGAGAAGTTTGGCACTGAAGTGAATGAATAAACACACAATATTGACACCAATTAAGAGTTATTTACAGTAAATGACATTCGGATCCTCATCGCTTACAATGGACCGATCAGAAACCCAAACTGACATGAGCAATTCCAGCGTTCTGGATGTGACATTTGAGGTAAAATCTCAAAATATTAACTCAGAGAGAGCATATGTTAATGATATATTGAAAGATCTGTTTATATTTTCCACAACAACTTGCCACAGAGTAGGGTTGCAAGGTTTAGGCAATACTATGGCTCTGAAATACTGCTGTTGCCTCTGTAGTTTGGAAACGGTAGTATGATCATTGTGTTCTAATAGATAATGTTGCATGTGGAACAGAAGAGTCACAGTATATACAAATAAAACACAACATCTGTACAAATAAGTACATATAATTTCTCAATAATAAGGGAATTATGAATTAAATTCAAGTATTGTAACATTTTAAAATAAAGTATTTGTGACCGTTTGCTTTATTTTGTAGATTTGTGTCTACAGTAGTGCGATACTATTCGGTATTTTGATACTTCAGCTGGTATAGTATCGTGGTATTGTGACACCTCTACCACTGGGGATCAGAAAAATATCAATCTGTAACATATTAGGGTTGTTACGATACTGGAATTCGGTACCTGTCGGTACTGAAATATTAAATTTGTCCATTTACCGCTAGCATTTGCAAGTAGGTATCACTGAGACCTCCAAGTTGGTTGGGTGACCTCCAAGCTGGATGGATTTGATCACAAGATTTGTGAACTAAAACCTGTAAAGGCATTTTTACTTTCTACTTAGAGCTGCACGATTCTGGCTAAAACTCTCGCATTTTTTTTTTCGTTTGTTGCTTAAAATAAAGATCACGATTTTCTCACCATTCTGTAGATGTAAAATAAAGGTATGGTAAAAACAAACATATGGCACAGCATCGATTAATAATATTATGTGTAGGTCTACTGGTTTCTATAAATAATTCTATTCTACTTATAATGATTCTGATGTTGAATTATGATGTTTGAGATATATGCTTGCAATCTGTCATATTAGACAACTCACTGGTAAATTCAAACATTTGTCATTATCAGATTATATTCAACAATATATATGCTGGAGTAGTTATAGTGACATTGTAAACATTTATTTTCATGCACAACTGTGGGTTCACTATGAAAGAACACATATCAAATGCTTGTCGTAATCATAACTCTATAATGTGATATGATCATTTAAATGAAGTGCACACTTTCGGTTTCATTTTGACTGCTAAGTGTTGTTCATACTTCGCACGCGGCTCCCAAACGATCCCTCTGTGTCACAAACTCAATATTATTTACAACTGTGTTACCTGTTACTCGCAACATATGCAGGTTCTGTTCACTAAAGTAGACGCGCGTGCGCCTGTCACTAAGTAGAGCGCGCGCGCGCCCTCTCTGTGATAACAGCTCACGCCACGTGTGATTTCCCAATCGCGAAAACATCATTGTATTAAAACAAAAATGACATTTTTAGGTGAATTATACCTTGTAAATACAGCATGTGACTCAATCAACATCATTTAGAGGTGTCAATGTCAATGAGCAACGTGTGTGAAACAATGAAAAGACTCGTGCAGCCGCCTTTTCTTCTCTCCTGAACTTGAAAATATGATTGGCAGAATCGTAGAAACGCTGGATTAAGATCGTCTACATCAGGGGTGTCAAACTCCATTCCTGGAGGGCCGAAGCCCTGCACAGTTTAGTTCCAACCCTGCTCCCACACACACTTACCTGTAGGTTTCAAACAAGCCTGAAGGACTCAATTAGTTTGATCAGGTGTGTTAAATTAGGGTTGGAACTAAATTGTGCAGAGCTGTGGCCCTCCAGGAACTGAGTTTGACACCTGTGGTCTAGGGGGTCGAATAGAGATCGCGATCTTTTTACGATTAATTGTGCAGCTCTATTTCTACTAATAAGCACTGCCCACTAAATTGTGTATTAAACTGAGTGCATGCTACAGTAATAGAGAGAATTTTCAATGAATGCCACAGCTATAGCGAGCTCCCATTAAAAGCATTCTGCCTTGAAGATACCTGAAGATCTCTCTGGTTATCTCTTCTTCAAATTCACACCACAGGGATGACATTTGCATGGAATTGCTCATGTGGTTTGGGTGGCCATCGCAAATAAACATTTACTTTAAATACAATAAATCTCACCTGCAGATAAGAGTTTCTGACAGGTCATTTGTTAATGTCTAAGACAGAATCTCCTCAGATAGTCGTCTGCAGATCTCCATTGAGCAGCGCGGCGTTATGCGTTTCCGTCATGATATCGTTGACCATTCGTGTCCTGTCCTGTCGGCTGTCGCTTCGGTCGATCTCATCCAATCCCCCGACTCTTTTCA
>NC_141032.1:1770000-1822500 GCF_052040795.2 Danio rerio
TAAGTAACATAACAATTGGTCTGGGTTGTTGTTGCTATAATAACCATATTATGGAATACACCTAATACTAATCATCGATAATTTGTTCATTTGGACATGTCATTTACAAGCTAGAAATCCTAAAGTACAACTATTGTGAAAAATATAATAAATTAATTTAATACTAAATGGAAATGGATGCGTTTAGTTCCTGTGATTTAAAAAAAAAAAAAAAAAAAACAGGGTTATTTCCTGCAGCAAATACTTTAAATTTACCATTTAATGCAAAAATAAAAATAAATCTCAGAAGAGCTATTGCAAAAAAAACAATTAATAATAATAATAATAATAGATAAATAGAAAGTAGTTGTTAATTTGATTTTTTTTATGTAGCAACAATTGATCAGGATTGTTGTTGCTATAATAATCGTAATACTTATAATATAATACTAATCATCAATAATTTGTTCATTAGGACATGTCATTTACAAGCTGGAATTCTTAAAGTACAGCATAAATCAGAGTTATTCTATGCAGCAAATATTAATTTAACCATTCTGAAGTTGGGACATTAATATTGTGCTGTCTGAAAATGAATGGACATCTCATAACATAGCTTCTTTTACTATTTATTGCCAAAAACTAATTTAAAATCTATAAATGACAACATTAGTTTACCAAAAACGAAATTAAGGTCAGAATTGCCTAGTGGTCTTTTAATTATTAATAATTTATTTATTTCACAGTAGCCATACTTTAGGATTTCCAGCTTGTAAACGGCATGTCTAAATGAACAAATTATTAATGATTAGTATAATTATTTGTATTACTATTACATATTAATATTATGATTATTATAGCAATTATTTTATACCAAGAATTTTGAGAAAAAAATCTATTTTTGACATCATCTGCCAACTATTTACCCTAAACATGCTATTAATAACCCAATACGTATAAATACACGCATTTACTGTTGGTTTACACGTTAAAAAGTTAAAATAATCACAAATAAGAGAGCTGACAAGGTAATTAAAATGTCGTGAAAGACGAGTATTGATGGGTCTTTCACTTCAGTGATTTACCTGTAGTTATGGGACACCTCTGGAGATCCATTCCTGGAATATGACAGCTTCACATACTTCCATCGACCACCATAATATTACCTCAAAAGTGTGCGAGCGAGTGCGAAATCCGAGTTGGAATACACGACAGTATTATTTGACACCTCCTGATAAGCTCGCGCGCGTGTCCGTCTGTGCGTCAGGACACCGGCAGTTCTCCCCGGATAACAAATGACCGTTAGTTCTCCGGAAGATATTCAAAAATAAGATTTAAAAATCGAACGACGCATTCCAAACTTCAAAGAGCTCTATTTGAAGTCACGGGAACGAATTTTTGGAACGCGACATTCGAATTCCTTTGGTGTTTTCAGTTAGAGCGGGATAATATCAGTGAGGTGATCTCAGACTGCAGCTTCTCGCGCTGCGTGCAGATGGAGCTACTGATCAGCCGATCGAGTGCGCGCTTTCCACCCTCCCTCATTTATACCGAACGACATGCATTAATCTACACGACGTGAAAGGCTATATTCAGTTGTTTTTTTGCTGTGTGGTCTTGATAAGCACACGGGAGTATGTCAGGGGTCAGAATAATTATTTATGTGAATCCCTAACAACGTTTAAAATTAGATTAGATTAAAATACACGCATGTGAATTCATGCGGAATCACGTTCATGAGGAATAAAAGCGATGCTATGGAAACATGACTTCTTGTTGAACTCAATACTTGCACTTTTACTGAAAACGAGCTGTGAGGAAAAATCTGCAACATGTTTTTGTTAGCATAACCAACCATCTGGTGGTTACAGGACCTACAAATCTGCCATTTCTGTGTTAATTGGTATCCCTTTCGAGGAAAGTCTATTTACTTGGTGGTCAAATTTGCAACACTTCCTGGAATCTATTTTGTGTAAGTCTCTGAATGGGCTCATCTGAAGTCTCAAATATTCATTCATTCATTTTCTTTTCAGCTTGGTCTCTTTATTAATCTGGGGTTGCCACAGTTTAACAATCTGCCAACTAATCCAGCATGTTTTTACACAGCAAATGCCCTTCCAGCTGCAACCCATCACTGGGAAACAACCATGCACACTCATTCACAATTTAGCTTACGCAATTCACCTGTCTTTTGACTTGTGGGGTAAACCGGAGCACCCAGAGGAAACCCACACCAACACGGGGAGAACATGTAAACTCCTCACAGAAATGCCACCTGACCCAGCCGAGGCTCAAACCAGTGACCTTCTTGCTGTGAGGTGATCGTGCTACTCACTACGCCACTGTGATGCCAATCTCAAATATTAGGCTACTTAAAAGGACTGCTCAACTGAAATGCCATTATTTACTCACTGTTCACTTGTTACAAACCGGTTTAAGTTTCTTTTAGGGCTGGGCGATACTGCAAAAAAATTTTTTTATCATGTTTCATATCGTTTAGTATAAATTGAATATTTAATTAATTGACTAATTTAACAACACATTTAGATATATTAGGATTTTTTAAACCACTTTATTTTAATTTACCAACATTGAGGCAAATGCATTTTAATATTCATTCATTAATTTTCATTGCGGCCTAGTCCCTTTATTAATCCGGGATCGCCACAGCGGAATGAACTGCCAATTTATCCAGTCCCGGTTTTACGCAGCGAAAGCCCTTCCAGCCGCAACCCATCTGTGGGAAACATCCATACACATTCATTAGTAGTTTTAAAAGCCAAAACCAAACATATTTATATTAAACATCTGATCTCTTTATATTAAAACAAACATAATTGTTAGAGACTCTTAAACTTGAACAAAATGTTCACATTGTTCGCAATAGTAAAGTGGAAACGCTGAACAATCAAAGCAAACTTTAAGCTGTGGATAATAATGAAACAGTAAACCTCAAACTCTGTCAACAACACAAATTATGATAATTAAATCTGAGCTTTCAAGTAAAGGAGCCAGCCACCATTATTCAAATGCACACCGCAACATTACAAATTGTGAATAACCAATTTTCACTATGCTAAAAAAAAAAAAAAAATCCTTCAGATGGGGAGCTGGTGGCTGGTATGCACAAGAAAAGAAACCAAAAAGCCACTCTGGTGACATCCTTGCATCTCTTTATATTTACAATCTCCTCACTGCTGCTATACGGCACTCATTTTCGATTGTGTTGTTATTCTGACCTGAAGTGACAAGTGCGAGTGTGTGGTTTCCTTCACCATTTTCAATGCGCTCCGCTGCCATTATTCTGTAACTAGGCTACCATCAACCAGGGCCAGAGTGGGACTCCATTTCAGCCCTGGAGTTTCAAGCCTTAGACCGGCCCACCTCAGTTCACGACTGATTATATTAAAATAAGGTCAGTTTCTAATGGCACTATCACGTCTTTTTCAAGAAAACAGCTGCTTTAGAACTTCAAATGTTCAACAACCCTAACAGTATTATGTTTTAACTATAAAATAAAATAAATAAATTTACTCAGATGAGGTTGTAACATCGTAACGCAACGTGCTGACCACTGGACCACAACAGCTTTTCTCAGTGTAGTAACTCAGCTGAGTTGCACCATCATTAACCTGCAGGCTGCATCTTGCTCACGAGGCTGCAAGACGATAAATAAGAGCGGAGCTGCGGCAAAATAATGAATAAAAAAATGAGGCTATGGTCAAATAAATAAATGAATGAATGAAAAATGCAACTGGTGAGAGCAACAGAGTCTGGAGCTAGAGACACCAGCCCTCGTAGCCAAAAAACGGACTGGCCCACTGGGAATTCTCCCGGTCCTCCCGATTAGCCAATCCGGGCCTGACATCAACTGTTTTTTTTTCAGAGGGTGGCAAATGAACAAACCATTGCTGCAGCTCTGATACAAGTTTATGGAGAAAAGTAAAGCGCTGCAGTGTTTGGATGTGCTGTGTTTGTCTGAGGTAATTGGTCTGCTGTTATTATTGAAATGTATATATTCCATACAAAGTGTGAAGCAGATTTTTTAGTTCTACTTTCATGTATTGCGTTGTGCTCGCGGCATTTGAAAAGTTCTAAAGTAGGTGCGGCTGGAAAATGCGCACACGTCACATATGCACTGCTTGCACAACATTCGTGCGTCATGCAAGTCACGCGCCTCCATTGGAAATGACAAACTTACACCCCAAGCTTATTGGCATTGCTTCCAAGGTGCACGCACAGCAGCCACATTTTAATAAAACTATAGCCTTAATACCGAAACAACATACTGAATCTTTTTTTTTATTGATATTGACAACGGTGTTCAGTGTAATAAATATTGATACCCATTTTATCGCACAGCCCTCGTTTCTTTATACACTCTCAGAAATAAAGGTATGAGAGCTCTCACAGGGGTAGTACATTACAAAAAGGTACAAATGTGTACCTAAAAGGTCCATATTAATACCTCAAGGGTACCAATTAGTACCTAAAAAGTACAAAAGTGTTCCTATTCATTTTTTGGTACTAATATATATCTTTGAGGTACCAATTTGAACCTTTCAAGTAGAAATGTGTACCTTATGAAAAGGTATCACCCCCGTGACAAGCTTGCATACATTCTCAGATTGTACTTTTAACCTACACCATAGTATATTTTGAAACCGATAAGCATTGACTTGTATTTGTTTCTCCTATAGATGGTTACCAGCTTCCAGCTTTCGTCTAAATCTATTTGTTCATGTTCAACATAATAAAGAAACTCATTAAGGTTTGGAACCACTTGTAAATAATAAATAGTGGGTACATCTTTATTTTAGGGTGAACTATACTTTTTTAAAACGCGTGTCAAACTCCACTCTGTTTTCAACACAGTTTAGTTCCAATACTAATTAAACGCACCTGATCGAAAGAAGTCCTTCAGGCTTGTTGGAAACCTACAGGTATGTGTATTGGAGCAGGGTTGCAACTAAACTATGCAGGGCTGCAGTTTGACATCCCTGCTTTAAAATGTTTAAAATCAACTACAAATACTGACATGCATGAGCTAAGCCATGAATTTTGGTTCTTGTGCTCAAATGAAGCTCATAATTCAGGCTGGACCAGCCAGTGACCATGTGCAACCCTTAAGCACACACTGCTTCTATGGCAACAGGAGCTGTGGAGAGAGCGCAGTAAAACCTCCATTCATTTTCTCCATAGACTCTTAAAAATAAAGGATCTTTTTTGGCATCAGTGGCTCCATGATGAACTTTTAACATTTACATCAAACCTTTCAATTCCAGAGGAGGTCTTTATGTTGGAATAAGGATTTTTAGATGATTCAAATGTTCTTCACATAATAGAAATATGCTTCATACATTACGGGTTCTTTGGGGAACTGAAACGGGTTGTTCTGTGTGAAAACAGACAATTTCAGCCTTTATTTTTGAGCAGTGTTGGGAAGATACAGTTATCTATAAATTTTATTGCTAAAAAAAGATTGTGCGGCTAATGGTTAGCACTGTTACCTCACGGTAAGAAGGTTACTGGTTTGAGCCTCGTCTTGGTCAGTTGCCATTTCTGTGATGCTAAAAGTCTGCATGTTCTCCCTGTGTGTGTGGGTTTCCTCCGGGTGCTCTGGTTTCCCCCACAGTCCAAACACATGCGCTATAGGGGAATTGATCAACTAAATTGGCCATAGCGCATAAATGTGTGTGTGCATGTGATAGTGTATGGGTGTTTCCCAGTACTGGGTTGCATCTGGGAAGGTATCCGCTGTGTAAAACATATGCTGGATAAGTTGGCGGTTCATTCCGCTGTGACGACCCCTGATGAATAAAGGGTCTAAGCCGCAGGAAAATGAATGAATGAATGGACTGACGATCTCTTGTATTGTTGTTGTTTGCTTGCTTTTGTATCTTTAAGAAACATATGCTGGATAAGTTGGTGGTTCATTCCGCTGTGACTACCCCTGATGAATAAAGGGACTAAGCTGAAGGAAAATGAATAAAAAGTGATAGTTGTGATCTCTTGAGGTTGTTTATCAATTTAATTTGCTTTGAGGAATGAATTTGTTCACATGAATTTACTATTTTTTTTTTTTTACTTGACTTTAAACTTTGTGGCAAAGTGGTTAGCATGGTTGCCTCACAGCAAGAAGGTTGCAGGTTCGAGTCTTGGTTGAACCAAGGGGCTTTTTATTGGTATCAAATGAAAGGGCATCAACAGTGTAAAACAGGGGAAGGGAACCTGTAGCTCGGGAGCCACAAGTGGCTCTTTGAACAAAAATATGTGGCTCTCCAGCTGTCTCCCTTTTAATAAAAAATTAATACTGTCACTAAAAATAATTTTCCTATTGAAAATACAATTAAAATTACCTTTTTATTGTCAATTTTTACAGCTAAATGAATAAGAATAAAAGTGAAATGACATTTCAATGCGCATGTGCAGCGCTGTGAGTTAACTTGAATCGGACACCAATAAAAGTTATGCAATTTGCATATCTATGGTAACCTTGCGCTCATAAATTCAAACGACATTCATGAATGCTGATGGCGAAAAGAAAACATTCTATAAATTATCCTTTAACACATGATGCTCATATCTGGGATTATTTGCCAGGTGACCGTCCCCCATCAGGCTACATAAACCGAAGATGTTGATCCAGACAATCCCTGCAGTCTGCTGAAGTGTGCGTACTACCATGTTTGCTCACAGGCGAGTGCATGAGTTCAAATCTATTTCACTATTGAATCGGTTCCAAATCCACTAAGTGCAGAAGCTGACCTTGGCTGACTGGTCAAACAGATGACTGCGTCAACGCTAGACCAATTTGCATTGTGTTTCTTAAAGATACAAAAGCAAGCAAACAAACAACAATGCAACAGCTCATCAGATAATCATTCATTCATTTTGTTCATTCATTATCCTTTGGCTTAGACCCTTCATTCATCAGGGGTCGCCACAGTGGAATGAACCTACAACTATTCCAGCATGTTTCTTAAATATACAAAAGCAAGCAAACAACAATATAACAGATTGTCAGATATTCATTCATTCATACATTTTCCCTCGGCCTAGACCCTTTATTCATCAGAGGTTGCCACAGTGGAATGAACCCCCAACTATTCCAGCATATATTTTTTAAAGATACAAAAGCAAGCAAACAACAATGCAACAGATCGTCAGATATATTCATTCATTCATTTTCCTTTGGCTTAAACCCTTTATTCATCAGGGGTCGCCACAGTGCAATGAACTACCAACTATTCCAGCATACGTTTCTTGAAGATACAAAAGCAAGCAAACAACGATGCAACAGCTCGTCAGATATTCATTCATTCATTCATTCATTTTCCTTTGGCTTAAACCCTTCATTCATCAGGGGTCGCCACAGTGGAATGAACCCACAACTATTCCAGCATATGTTTCCTAAAGATACATAAGCAAGCAAACAACAATATAACAGATCATCAGATATTCATTCATTCATTCATTCATTCATTCATTTATTTTTGTTTGGCTTAAATCCTTTATTCATTAGAGGTTGCCACAGTGGAATGAACCGCCAACTATTCCAGCATATGTTTCTTAAAGATACAAAAGTAAACAATAATACAACATGTATTCATTCATTTTCTCTCGGCTTAGACCATTTATTCTTCAGGGGTTGCCACAGTGGAATGAACCGCCAACTATTCCAGCATATGTTTCTTAAAGATACAAAAGCAAGCAAACAACAGATCATCAGATATTCATTCATTCATTTTCCTTCGGCTTAGGCCCTTTATTCATCAGGGTTTGCCACAGTGGAATGAACCCCCAACTATTCCAGCATATGTTTCTTAAAGATGCAAAAGCAAGCAAACAACAATACAACAGATCGTCAGATATTCATTGTTTCATTCATTTTCCTTTAGCTAATACCCTTTATTCATCAGGGGTTGCCACAGTGGATTGAACCAGCAATTATTCCAGCATACGTTTAATGCAGCGGATGCCCTTCCAGCTGGAACTCTCACACACACTCATACACTACGGCCAATTTAGCTTATTCAATTCCCTTATAGCGCATGTGTTTGGACTGTGGGGGAAACTGGAGCACAAAGGGACAGTTCACCCAAAAAGGATTTATTACTCATTTTACCCCCGGGTCATCAAGATGTAGGGGACTTTTTTTTTTTTTCTTTTTCTTTTTTTGTTTCTTAAATAGAACAATACATATTATTTTAGCTGAAACCATGGTGTTTGGTGAATCATATAATGAAAGTGAGTGGTTACCCATTTTTGAGAATAAATAAAGACAAGTCCAAATCAATTCCTGTGGCTCCTGATGAAGCAAAGAAATGTAACATCACAAAGTCTGACAAACAACACTAGTCCATTTTTATTTACTAAATCTCTCTTTTGTTATCATCTTTGAGATCTGTAACTTTTGTAGATCTTTAAGCACAAACATACACAATACATGCTTATTAACATTGAAAAATGAATAAAAGCGTAACAGGAGCCCTTTAAGAGAATTGAAATCCTCCTTTGTGATTGAAGATAAGTGAACACACTAGTGGGCCTTCACCTCTGACAGCGCTTTGTCAACAAGAGCTGAAACTGAGAATATATGGGGTTAAAGGTCAATGGCAGATCAGTCAGGAAAAGCCTTGATGAAAGGTAAACTGCAGCAATGACAATAAACAGACGCCACTTGAAGAAAAAAAGTGTAAATCAAGTCAAAATGATTAATGATGTAAACGAATGCCCACATAAAAACACAAGCCATTCAATATAAATGCTGTTGTGTTTATGAATTGTATTATAGTACAGTATAGTACAAGTATAGTAAAGTACTTGAATTAATCCTGTTGTGGTGATTCTGTAGTTGTTGTAGAATCACCACGACCGATTATGATAGTTGTCACCAGTTGCTATGGTAACAGTTATCACTATTAATCTGTTGTGGTGATTCTACAGTCGCTATGGTAACACAACTATAGTAATTGATTCGTTGTGGTGATTCTGTAGTTACTATGGTAACAGAACAACTATAGTAATTGAACTGTGGCTGTGATTTTGTAGTTGCTATGGTGACAACAACTATAGTAAATAATCTGTTGTGGTGATTCTGTAGTTGCGATGTAGAATCACCACGGCAGATTATGATAGTTGTTGTTACCAGTTGCTATGGTAACAGCTGTCACTATTAATCTTATGTGGCGATTCTATAGTTGCCATGGCAACAACTGTCTTAGTTAATCTGTTGTGGTGATTCTATAGTTGCTATAGTAACAACTATGGTAATTAATCGGTTGGTGATTCTATAGTTAATATGGTAACACGGCAGCTGTAGTAATTAATCTGTTGTGGTGACTAGTTGCTATGGTAACAAGAACTATAGTAATTAATCTGTGATGGTGATTCTGTTGTTGCTGTGGTAACAACTATTGTAATTAATCTGTTGTGGTGATTCTACAGTTGCTATGGTAACAACTATCACTTTTAATCTGTTGTAGTCATTTTATGGTTGCCATGGTAACAACTATCATAATTAATCTGGGGGAATTTTATAGTTGCTATGGTTACAACAACTATAGTAATTGATCTGTTGTGGTTCTATTGTTGCTATGGTAACAACAACTATAGTTATTCTATTGTGGCAATTCTATAGTTGCTTTGGTAACAACTATCGTGAATAATCTGTTGTGGTGATTCTACAGTTGCTATGGTAACACAACTATCGTAATTAATCTGTGGTGAATCTTCAGTTGCTATGGTAACACAACTATCCTAATTAATCTGAGGCGATTTTATGGTTACTATGGTGTCACATCTTAATTAATCTGCTGTGGCGATTCTGTAGCTGCTTTTGTTTTTTGCTGTTGTTTTGCTGTTTGACACGATCTACGTTGTAAGTGTTATTGAAATTAAGATGAATTTTATTGAATTATTGTTCACAACACTATTTACTATAAATGTGGGGATGTTTTAAAGGCATTAAATCTAAACTTCAGATATCAGCAAGTTTTGAAGCTTTAGATCTGTACTGTTCTGAGAAATGCTGTTTTAAATTACATTCAGATTCAAGAGGAAAGAAAACAATAGTCAAAGGAAAGCTATTGTGTTAAAGCTGACATGGGAAAAATCCTTGTAGCTTTAATAGGATGGTGTTCTGTATAAAGACAGAGCATTGTGCATTAGTAAAGAAAGCATTTCTGTGTTTCTTCAGGCAGTTTTTGCCCCTTCGTTGTGAATGAACAGCATCATTTCATTTCTTCTTTTTTTCTTAGGCTACATTGTTTCTTGGAAACCTCATCATGATTTATTTGTAATAATTTTCTCACATTTTTAAAGTTTAAATGTGGAAATCTTTATAAAAACTCAGACTTTTCAGTATTTAATATGATGGCACAAATTACAGCCACATTCTCCTTCAAGATCATAAAATCCTTAGTTTCTAGAGCTCATACACTGGGTGTATTTTTATATATTTTATTCATTATATATATTTTAATATTTCATTTGTATTTAGATGTATATTCGTGATTGATTGAAACCTCATCAGAAAGCCACTTTGTCACAAAAATAAAGCTCATAATTAAACATTTTGATTTGTCATTTTAAATGTCTTCATGATGACAGCTTGATGTAAAGAAATGTCAATACGTGTCCGTATTTTGTGCCATGTCAACTTGATGATAGTAAGACTGCATAACCTGTCATAAATATGATCATAATTAGCAAACTTTAGATTTTACTTAGCTTTATGAGTCAACATTACATTAAACTGCCTTTATGATTGTCACAAAGATTTTCCTGACAATTTATTTTAGTTGAACAGAATCAATTTATTAATTTCTTATTAAAAGAAAGTGTCAGGCTGATCGCCTCACAGCAAGAAGGTTGCTGGTTCGAGTCCCGGCTGAGCCAGTTGGCATTTCTTTGTGGAGTTTGCATGTTCTCCCTTTGTTGGTGTGGGTTTCCTCCGGGTGCTCCGGTTTCCCCCAAACACATGCGCTATAGGGGAACTGATTAACTAAATTGGCCGTAATGTATAATGTATGTGTGTGTGTATGGGTGTTTCCCAGTACTGGGTTGCAGCTAGAGGGGCATTCGCTGTGTAAAACATATGCTGGATAAGTTGGTGGGTTACTCCTCTGTGGCGACCTCTGATAAATAAAGGGATTAAGCCGAATGAAAATAAATGAATAGTGTTAATATTCCTTAATGGTTTTATGCCAGTATCGTTAATATTTTTCTTGACCTCAGCTACAGTGGAAAATATGTAATTAGTCCAGCTTGAATGTAATTCAGTGTTAATACGGTCAAATATTTGTATATTTAAAATATTTTTATTATCCTTTTATCATGTTTTTTGTTTGTTTTTTACAACAGAAAAGGTCAGAAAAAGATCCTTTTAAATGCCATCAAATAAAATGTTAAGGAAATAAAATCATTCTAGTAGTAGTAGCAACAATAATAATAATGTATTTAAGTAAATAAAATTAAATATTACGATTTTGTAACTTGTGCTGTTACAACGTAAAAAAACACAACAACATTTCTATAATATTCTGTTAGTCTGTTTATACATTTTTCATAAGAAAATACAAAACTAACTAAAATCTAAATACAAATGCATCTGATAAACACTTATTTTAAGTCACCATGAAATAAAAAAATGGCAAATAAAATCTAAATTTGCAATTTTGCAGTGGTTATTATAATTTCTTTATGAAATAAAAAATGGGAAAATTTTCAATTTCCAGTATTGCAGTGATTATTATAATGTATTTATGCTTTATTTATAAAATAAAAAAAGTAAATTTCTCATTTTGGAATATTGCAGTGGTTATAATATATTTGTGAAATAAAAATAGAAAATTCTTCATTTTGCCATATTGCAGTAGTTATAATGTATTTTTGCTTTTATTTAAATTAAAAGTAGTAAATTCTTCATTTTGCCATATTGCAGTAAATATAATGTATTTTTGCTTTTATTTATAAATAAAAAGTAGTAAATTCTTCATTTTGCCATATTGCAGTAAATATATTGTATTTATGAAATAAAATGGAAAATTCTTAATTTTGCAATATTGAGTGGTTAATATAATGTTTATAAATTATTTATGAAATAAAAATAGGAAACTATTCATTATGCGATATTGAAGTGCTTATGATAATACCTGTGCACTCCTCCCTAAACTCCCTCCAATAACAAATGAACAATAAACAAAATCAAGCCCCGCTCTACATTTATTTAAGAATTAGATAAATCTCATTATAGGAGAAATGTAAATCCCAATGTCTGTCTCCTGCTTTAAAAATAACCCATTTTAACATATTGCAGTTGTAAAAAATTAGACACATGCCAAATGAAACACTTGAATCCTCCTCTTATCCTCTCTAAGCCCCTGTTGTGATTTTAATAAAGCCCATATGCTCATGAATCAGTGTCTCGGGAGACTAACTAACCTATTCATTATATTCCTGATATGTGACAGAACTATACATTATAAAGCAAGCTTGACGCGCGATTCCCAAGGGTCCAATTAAAGTTCATAGACACTGTGATAATACTGATGATGGATGATTAGAGAAGTTTTAAGGGTGTTTTTTAAAGCTCAGAGGCAAAGGTTGAATGAAAGCGTGGGTCATCAGCGCTATAAAAGTGACAGATGAACTGGAGGACAGTTTTTGTTGTTTAAAATGCTCAGATGTCGTGTTTAGACTACATTCAAAAGGATTGATGGCAAATGAAATGTATTAAGAACAGAAAAACAAACAACCAGCACTAGGATTTTAGTGTCAAGCAGGGATGGACTTGGTGATTAGGAGGCCCTAAGCAATACCGCGTTTGGGGCCCGAGCATTGAAGCTCGAAACATTCTCTCTCTCTATAGATGTTTTTTCTCTGTAGATTTGCTTTCACTCATTTTCCTTCGACTTAGTCCTTTAATTAATCAGGGGTCGCCACAGTGGAATGAACTGCCAACTATTCCAGCATATGTTTACACAGAGGATTCCCTTTCAGCTGCATCAGAAACACTCATACCCATACGCGTGCAAACTGAAAACTATTCAAAGGTGATTCCTTTGATTTACTCAATTTTTTTCCGCTGAGTGGTTGTAAACAATTTATTTGGGCTGAATTTAAACAAACAAATGAAGTTGAACATTGTTAAACTTGTTTGTTTAAATTCAACACATAAATTGTTTGCAACAGTTCTGCATGCAACACTTTTTTTTTCAGTGCACTACGACCAGTTTAGTTAATCAATCCCCATATAGTGCATTTGTTTGGACAGTGGGGGAAACCGGAGCACCCGGAGGAAACCCACGCCAAGAGGAAGAGCATGCAAACTCCACATAGAAACACCAACTGGCCCAGCTGGCACTCGAACCAGTGACCTTCTTGCTAGATATTACAAAATATGATAGAAAAGCTATAAAGAACTATATGATTAGTAATTCTTGGCATTGGTCGGGCCTCCTAATTCCCCGGGGCCCTAAGCAGCTGCTTGCCTCGCTCATTGGTGAAGTCCGGCCCTGCATATAAGTGATTATTTTAACTTGATTTATAGCTGTGTTTGACTAAAACTTAGTTTTTGTTTTTGTAAACTACTGACAATTCTTAAAAAGTGTGATAATTTAGAGTTTTTTTTTTGTGCATAAATTAACAAAATCAATGTTGGCATTTTTTTTCCAGACATGTTTAACTTAACGAAAGAGAAGAAATATTGCGCCATTACCCCCATTTTTTTCCAAAGTTATTGGGTTAAAATGTATCATTTAAATCAAATTAAAAAAATTAATCCAATGTCGGGTTTAAGTTTTCACCAAAATACAGAAACTGTTTCTTGGGTGTTTTGGAAAGCAAGTATTTTACTGTACTTTGGAAATACTGAAGTGCATCTGTCAATGTTTTTAAACTATTCTATTTGATTTACCAAAGCCACACTAGTGGCAATTTCACATCCATAACGACACCTTTTCCTCATAAATGTGAAAATAATAAATAAAATAAAACCAACCATGTTTGTTTTATAGAGAGCCGACTCTTCTTTTGATGATCATGGTTTCTTTTGGTTTCTGCTGTTTAATTCACAGAATTTCTACAAGGCATGTTGTAAACCTTTTTTTTTTTTTTTTTTTTTTTTTTTTTGTCACATCCATAACGCATGTTTATTTTCTTCATTTAAAGTACAAAACGTTTGCAGATTGATATTTTTCGGATCACTTAACTCTGTGGTCAGTTGTTCTGGAAAATACAAACAAAAGTTTTAATAAAATGTTAACAAATGCTTTATGTAAATTTATGTTGAGTTTTTACTGCTAGTCACATCATAACGCTGGAATTGCACATACACACATACACGCATGCATGCACGCACGCACGCACGCACACACATACATACATGCATACATGCATACATACACACACATATATATATATATATATATATATATATATATATATATATATAATTTGTATTTATTTTTTTTATGCATATTTAATTATTACATTTATAAAACTCTAAAATTAATTTACTTTAATCTGTATATAATTTTTACAAGTTTTATAATATTTTCATACCCACACAGACTTGCTGTGAAATATGTACCCTGAATACATTTCTGGAGAGCGCAAATTATATAGCCAGAAGTATGTCCAGTTGCATTTCGTCTTTAAGATAAAGGCCATGGGGCAGTTTGATGTCGCGCACGGCTTCTCTTTTCCCCGCTATCAGCTGACCTGTTACCTCTGTGTGGACTGCTTTTTTGCTGTTACCAGTTTGCCCAGTGGCTCGCCACATACGTCAGCAGACTTGAGATGCAGAGAAGAGTTGACCACAACGACGTGGTTCGAGTCTAAAAAGAATGGTTCCATAAAGCAAAAACAAAAGGCAAAAAATTAAATATGAAACTTGAGATTTGAAAGTGTACACAGCGGCCTCTGGTGGATCGTGAAAAACAAAAACTGCAAAAAAATGTTCCTCCTGGGACATTGCGATCTCCAGAAATGTATATAGGGGTACATATCCATACTGAGCCTGGGTTGATTTTTACAGTATTGTACATATATATTGCATTTTAGACTATTAGGGAAAAAATCCCAATCATACTAAAGTTATTCCTATTTTGTAATGTAATGTGCAAATGAAAACCACTATTTAGGCTAGAATGTAAGTAAATTGAGACCCTTTTCTTAAGTTATCCTAAATTAACCACATTATATATTAAACATTTTTTACACACATATGTTATGTAGATGACGTAAAACATACCGTAAGTGAATGGTATAAACTAAATTGGCTGAACACTCTCAGAAATAAAGGTATGTGAGCTGTCACTGGGGTGGTACCTTTTCAAAAGGTGCACATTTGTTCCTAAAAGGTCCATATTAATACCTCAAGGGTACATATTAGTACCTAAAGTACAAAAGTGTTCCTCTTTAAATTTTTTTTGGAATTGATAAATACCTTGTATGTTTTAGTAATACATACACACCAATATGGACCCTTAATTTACAAATGTGTACCTTTTTAAAAAGGTACCACCCCAGTGACCCCTTGCGTATCTTTATTTCTGAGAGTGTAGTGTGTATGGGTGTTTCCCAAAACTGGATTGCGCCTGGAAAGACTTCCGCTGCATTAAACATATGCTGGAATAGCTGGCGGTTCATTCTACTGTGGAGATCCCGAATAAAAAAGAAACTAAGCTGAAGGAAAATGAATGAATGAATAAATAAGGAGAGACGTGATCTTATAACCTCCTGAGAGAGGCTCTTTAAGATGGCTTCGGTACATGATGTGCGTGAGACTCGCTGTGATCCTTCTAATTTTATATCTAAATAGTAATTTGGAAGATGTTTTTAAGCTCACTTTCCATCTGTTTTATATCAGAGGTATGAATTTTTGACAATCATATTCATCACAGAGCCACTAGACACTCTATTTTTCTATATTTGTGCATGGGAATGAAGCATGTTTAGTGTAAGTAATCTAATCCTGTCTGCTTTTATTTATGCTTTTTGTGTGGGCATGGGCAGTCATTTTCCTCTGTGCATTTAAACACGTACACAATAAACGATAATATGAACAATTAGTCATGACAGCATGTGTTTTTAATTCATTCTAACTTATTAAACTAAGTTAATAATATTCTAACTTCAAGTTACACAAGCTGTTTTAAGTCGGTTTAACATTATGTAAGTTTAATGGACTCAATGGTTCAAGGGTTAATTTGATTCAAAGCAACCATGCATGCATACTGAAAATAAATCATTTACATTATGCATGCATGGTTGCTTTAAATTATGTACAGAATGCATGCATGGTTGCTCTAAATTAAAGCAACCATGCATGCTTACTGTAAAAATTTACAGTATATTATTTACAGTTAGTTAGTTATTTACAGTTGTGAATTGCATTATGGGATGTTGAGCTTTGCTCTGTCGACTTTCGATGCTGAAAATTCAACACTACACTTTAATAAAGTGACTTTTATTGACATTTTAGTGAATAATATAATGTATAAGAAATAATATGTAGAGAAATAAGTGTGTGGAATAACAGAATATACTGTACAGTTTATTACAAGGTGTTTGTAGTGTAACATACAACAGCAACCCAGACAATAAATCACTTTAAACTATTAAAGATGTTCATAAAAGCCACATTTTCCAACTTTTCAAGGTTATAAGTTGTTGCAATAAAGATCAATATCCCATAATACTATTCAAAACCATAAATAAAAATTTACAAAATGCATAAAACAGCTATTTTTTACAGTGCATGCTCATATTTTGCTGATTAAAAAGGTTGAGAACATAGTACCACAGGCTTTCCTGCAGTCATGCATGTAGGGAATAGAGAAAGGTATGTTATGGGCTTGTATTGCACCTTGGCTGCCTATAAAACTGCTTCAAAAAGAGCACATTTGTTTCAAATGTGGGCCAGATGTGAGCAAAGACCTGCTGTGGGCATTTTCTCGCAAACCTTCAGCTCTGTCAGGATAATAATAACCAGCTCAAGTCAGACTTCATGCAGATGATAGATTTGTTTTTCTCTGCAGAGGTTGTACATTTATGCATTTTAAAACAGAAGCAGCTAAAAATGCCTCTTTAATCTGAAAACTTTTGACAACCTCCACATAAAACCCGTTTGGTAGGATGTGCTCTGAAAATTCATACATATTTTAATAATGCTTCCTTGAACAAAGAGAATGACACACTTTGTCATAAGCTGTGCTTTTTATTTGTTTATCATTGATGATCATTTACATGTGTGTAAAGTAGTATATTTTTGGAGATGTTTATAGGTGCAAATATTCTATGCAGTACAATGCTGGTTAAAAATATTGACATTTATTTTGATGATACACTTAAACCCAAAACACTGAATTTATTTATTTGTTTTTTTGTTTTTACAAATTTTTGATATGCTTCAGATAGCAAAATCTGAACTTATCTTCAGTTTTTTGGCACATAGGTTTCTCAAAACAGAACAAAACAAACAAAAAAAGACACACACAATAAAAAAACAAAACACAAAGCTAAACAAAAATAAAGACAAAAACAAAACACAAAATAAACAATATAAAGAACATAAAGAACATACAGCAAAACAATAAAATGCAAATAACTCAAACTGCAAAACAAAAACAAAAAAACACACAAAAACCAACAAACAATAAAACAAAACAAAACCTAAACGAAACAAAATGCCAAAAGCAAAAAACAAAACAAAAAAACAACACAAAAAACAAAAACCAGCAAACAAACTAAAAAAAATGCTAAAACAAAACGCTAAAATCTAAACCAAACAAACTAAAATAAAACGCACAAACCAACAAACAATAAAACAAAACAAAATGCAAGAGACAAACCAAAACGCAAAAAACTAAACAAAACAAAATGCAAAAACATAAACTAAATGCAAAAAACTAATGAAAACAAAAAAAAAAACGATGCAAAAATTGAAAAAAAAACGCAAAACTAAACAAAACAAAATGCAAAAAAGAAAACAAAATGCAAAAAGAAAACAAAAAACACAAATAAAATGCAAGTGACTAACCAAAACGCAAAAAATGAAACAACAAAATGAAAAAAATGCAAAAACAACTAAAATAAAACAAAATGCAAAAACAAAAAAAAAATAAATAAACAAAATCCGAAAAAAAACTAAATGCAAAAAACAATCAAAAATAAATGAAACAAAAAAGCCAAAAACTAAACAAAACAAAATGCAAAAAACAACACGAGTTGGAAAATAACACATCACAAACAAGCAAAAACTTTTAGAAGCATGATGTTTACAAAGAATGGTGGGAAAATACAAAAATAAACAAAAAAAGACTTTACCCTGTGTAGATCATCTTTATATACATTAATCCTCATGCATTTATATTGCTGTTGGTTATTTATTAACAATGTTTGAATTAAACATGAAATAAACGCAAAAATGGGTATTCAAGCATCAAAACAATAATGGAGTAACATAAAACTGAACTTGTCCCCTTTACTTTAGAAGGAATCCTATTTTATGACTTCCTATGCATAAATATAGTACATTATTACCCTGATTTACAAAACTCACCCACTAAAATACTATTCAGTCAAACAATTTGATCCATATACCATATATATAAACAAATTAGAGTATAAAAACAATATTTCTCTGAAGTGATGTTTGAGCTGTTGATGTCTTCTGTAAAATACTAATAGCATTTTATTCTAATTATAATATAAAAATGTGATCATTTAGAGCTTTTATTTTGCAACAAAATAAAAAAAGGCATGTTTTCATTTAACGTCATTATTAGATCCACAACTAGTCCCATAAATCAGAAGTTAAGTGTTCTTAAGCAGTCTCTCTACAGTACATGTTTTCCATAGCTGTATACACAGTTTGTCATTGGACTCATGGAAACACATGCTGATTTAAACCCGTGGCCATTATTAACATCTAATACATCAACCGTTTTCAAACAAATTCACAAAACCGCATTCCTTATTCATCTGTCATTTGGCAACAGTCACACGATTTCCTCAAATATTTGGTTCAAGCCGGATGCCATGACAACCGTGACATCATTCCCAAGTCCACAATTCGTCTGACGGGATGGCAGAATTGCATAATCATCCCTACAACACGGACCCTTGCTTTAACGTGGAAACCAACTTTGCCTTTGTGGTGAAAAAAAGCACCGTAGAGGGTGAGATATGGATCCGCCACTTATCAAGCCTCCGTCTGCTCATGCATTTCTTTTTTTTGCTCTGAAGCAAAACCTCACAGGCCTGTACTCTGTAGTGCACTACACTAATGTGGTATAGGAAGGAAGTGTTTTATGTTTATATATGTTAGGGAGAGCATTGCAACACAAACACTGCAGAAATATGTGATCCCGGAGCATGAAACCAGTCGTAAGAGTCTGGAGATTGAGATGCTTTATCTGAACGCTGAATAAATAAGCTTTACTGTGACGTATGACTTGTTGGGACACATATTTGGCTGAGATACAACTATTTGAAGATCTGCAATCTTGAAAAAATGCATTTTAAAGTTGTTTAAAAGAGATCATTTTAATAATAAACAATTCAGGACATTTACATAATTTCTTCACGGAAGATGAACTTTACTTAAAATTCCAATGATCTTTGGCTTAAAAGAAAATTCAAAAATTTTAACTCCATTCACCTTTTATATATATAAAAAAATTACAGTAATTTATAGTAAATACTACCATACAATAGTAAATTACTTTAATCTGTTGTGATGATTCTATAGTTGCTATGGTAACAAAAGTGCTATAGTAATTTGTTGTGGTCATTCTATAGTTGCTATGGTAACACAAGGACTACAGTCAATGTGGTGTGGTTATTCTGTTGTTGCTATGGTAACACAAGTACTATAGTAGTTAATCTGTTGCGGTAATTCTACAGTTGCTATGGTAATACACCAACTATAGTAATTGATCTCTTGTGGCAATTTCTATAGTTGCTATAGTAACACAAGGACTATAGTCAATGTGGTGTGGTTATTCTGTTGTTGCTATGGTAACACGAACTATAGTAGTTAATCTGTTGCAGTGATTCTACAGTTGTAATGGTAACACTAACTATAGTAGTTAATCTGTTGCGGTAATTCTACAGTTGCTATGGTAATACACCAACTATAGTAATTGATCTGTTCTGATTTCTATAGTTGATAAGGTAACACAGCTATAGTCATTAATCTGGTGTGATTATTCTGTTGTTGCTATGGTAACACTAGCTTCAGTAATTAATCTGTTGTTGATTCTACAGTTGCTATGGTAACGAACTATAGTAATTAATCTGTTGTGGTGATTCTATAGTTGCTACGGTAACAACAACTATAGTTTTTAATTTGTTGTGGTGATTCTACAGTCGCTATGGTAAAACAACCACTATAGTAATATAAACAGAACTATAATATAAACTACACTAAGAACTATAGTAGCTGTTGTAAAATACACCATAAGTGTAGAAAACTACAATACAGCAGTTTACTGTAGTAAAAACTATAGTACACTGTAAAATTGTGACTATTTTGCTCTACTTTAAAGTGAGTGATCCCAGTGCTTTTAAAGTGGTTAGTTGACTTTTAATGAAAATGAATGAAGTCATTGTAATAAAATTGTGAATGAATTATTTGCATAATTATGGAAATTAAGCTCAGTCAACTAAACTGTTCCAAGTTGCACTGTAAAAAATGCTGGGTTCCACACAATTCCTTCACATTGTCCCAACATGTATTGATTCAGTTAACTTAATCGCTTTTTACAAAATTTAAGTGGATTGAACATGAAACAATTAAGTTGTCCCAAACAAAAAACTTAATTAAATTGAACTAAATTGTTTTAAAACTAATTTCAAATTGGTTTAAATGAGCAACAAAAGTCATTTTTTGAGTGTACAATGGATTTACTCATAAATAAGTGGACAATTTGTTTCTTTTAAAGTAAGGTTACTAATCGCTTTTTACAGTGTACAGTATGCAGTAGTAGAAAAATAAGTGTTCCACACAATTGATTTGTGTTGAGACAACAAAGGAATTTAGTTAATTGATTAATATTTACAAATTTAAGTGTAATGAACATGAAACAATTAAGTTAAAACCCCTACATAATTGTTTAAGCTCATTTTAAGTAAGTAGCTTGAACAAACAACAAATGTCTTTTGTGTAAATACAATACACTTTACTATAGAATGATTCATCGCTATTACTATAATCTACTTGTATTTTCACATATTAGAATTTTCCAAAATATATACACGCACAAAAAAAAAAAAAAAAAAAAGATTTCTGTTGCTCTACTTATTTAATGCGCTGAGTCAACCCTATTCTTGCAGATTTTTTTGAACGGCTTAACTGTTTTATACTTCAGTTTGTTAAAACAATTACTTTAACGTAATAAATGTGTTGGGAGAGCATGAAGGAATTGTGAAGAACGCAGCATAAGACTGGTGCTTCCGATTCACGAAATTAAAACAAATGCATTACGCTAGCACGCTAACTCCTGGTGTGTTGGTGTCGTGCAGAACGTAGCCTTCAGTGTCTCTTTCGCAGGGCGTCGGGGAGCTTTTATGAGGACACAGGAGGGCACGGAAATGCCTCCGAAACGTTTCCGACAAACATGCGTATAATATAGGATTGGCGCAGCTCCAAGAGTACGACAGCAACACCACAAACTCAAATCCACGGGTGAAATCCAGAACCAGGTCCATTTGGTGCAGCGAGCAGAAGTTGAAGACGTAAAACGGCAACCAGCAGACGCCAAACACCAAAACCACCGCCACTACCATTTTGGTGACTTGTTTCTCCAAGTGGTGATTCTCCAGAGATGCTGAAGTTTGCCTGGCGTTTCTTAAAGTCACGACGAGCGCCGTGTAAAACACGATCATTATTGTGAACGGTAGAGCGAAGCCTAACACGAATGTGTAGCTGAGAAAAGCCAACCACCAAGAGTCAGACGCAACATGAGGGTCAACAGTGCACAATCCGTAATCTGCAGAAAAGTGAATCGCCATTGGAAGAACGGGAAATAAAGAGATGAACCACATCAATGTGGCGATAATCTTGGCTCTTTTTGGCGTTCGCCAACGTGCAAAGCGTAACGGATCCACCAGCGCCATATATCGGTCAACGCTCATCACTGTCAAGCAGAAAACACTTGTGAATTGATTGATGCCATCCAGAATCATAACCAGCTTGCAAACCGCACCTCCGAAAACCCATTGGTCTTGGAAGTTCTGTATAGCGATGAACGGCAGTCCGACCATGAAGAGTCCATCAGCCAACGCCAGATTGAATATATACACCGTGGTCGCCGAAGACATTTTATCCAGTTTCAAAATCGCAATGATGACCAGCGAGTTTCCAGACAGTCCCACAATGCATACTGCTAAATACAGCACGGCAATGGTGACACTGAAAGCATCAAAGTGTTGCTGGATGTAAACGTTGTTGATTATTCCTCTATCCACATCCAGAACTGATGCATTGTCCAGAAACATTCCCAAAGGCTCTGCTTCCATTTTTAAGCTTGCAACAAGAAGTGCATCCACCTGGTGCTTGAATGTTTCAGGAACCTCCCCGGTTGGTCTTCAACACAAATACGTGCCTTTAAGGGCTGGTAAGGATGTTTGTTGAAAGATTTAGACTCCAAAGCTGAAATCTACTGGGTGTTGGACCCTCCTGGTGAGATCTTATATATCCAAGTGTGTGTGTGTGTGTGAGGTTATTCGCCGATAAGCTACGCCGGCTCGTTCCAATCCGCTGTTATGAGGTTTCCAGGGTGCCATCTGTTACAATACTTTTGTTTTCATAACTAAACACTCCTGTCAGAAGGTCCTCTTTCTCTCTTTCACACACTCCCTCCGGTTGCGCTTTTCTCTCTCCACCCTCTGCTTTAGTTCAGTGGGGGGTCAATCCAAGCCCATCGACCCCCAAACTTTCCCAATGCGGATGAGTGATGAATCCCGCCTGTCTCCCTCTGCTTGTTTTAATGTGCTGCGCTCGGTGGAAGGTTATTTATTGTTTTGCATTTCTTAAATTAGTTGGTAACACTTAGGTTGGTAGCAGCACTTACTAATGCAACCCTATACTACAACACTGTTTAATGCATATGAATAAACAATGAACAATACATTCATGACAGTGTTTGTGCTCATGTTGGTTATGGAAAAAGTTGTTCATTGTTAGTTCACAGTGCATTAACTAATGTTATCATGTATGAATTTGGATGTTAATAATTCCTTAATAAATGATGAACTAATGATTAAAGTTTTATCAGACTTAGCTGAACACATCCAGTGTCAACCAGAGCAAAGTTTAGTGTTAGCATAGTTTACATTAACTCTCGTTCAAAACTGTCAAAACAATTAAAAACAAACACCGAATCCAAAACCACACAGATTCAACTTGAAGAAAAAAATCAAATGATTAAGAATCCAGATGAACGTCTTCATATTAAAGATCATGCCCTGTAAAAGCCATGAGTTTGCCATGAATAGTGATTTAAACATGTTGCTTTTAACCGATGAGTTGATTTTTACTTTGAGTAAACCTGTTAATAATTATTTAATAAAGTGAGTAAACCTGTTGCTTTTAAAGCCATTAGTTGACTTTACTTGAGTGAGTAAACCTGTTGACTTAATACAGTGAGTAAACCTGTTCCTTTTTAAGCGATTAGTTGACTTAAGTGAGTAAACCTGTTGTTTTTAAAGCCATTAGTTGACTTGAGTAAACCTGTTCCTTTTTAAGCGATTAGTTGACTTAAGTGAGTAAACCTGTTGACTTAAAACAGTGAGTAAACCTGTTGCTTTTTAAGCGATTAGTTGACTTAAGTGAGTAAACCTGTTGTTTTTAAAGCCATTAGTTGACTTGAGTAAACCTGTTCCTTTTTAAGCGATTAGTTGACTTAAGTGAGTAAACCTGTTGACTTAATACAGTGAGTAGAGCTGTTCCTTTTTAAGCGATTAGTTGATTTAAGTGAGTAAACCTGTTGTTTTTAAAGCCATTAGTTGACTTGAGTAAACCTGTTCCTTTTTAAGCGATTAGTTGACTTAAGTGAGTAAACCTGTTGACTCAATACAGTGAGTAGAGCTGTTCCTTTTTAAGCGATTAGTTGATTTAAGTGAGTAAACCTGTTGTTTTTAAAGCCATTAGTTGACTTGAGTGAACCTGTTCCTTTTTAAGCGATTAGTTGACTTAAGTGAGTAAACCTGTTGACTCAATACAGTGAGTAGAGCTGTTCCTTTTTAAGCGATTAGTTGACTTAAGTGAGTAAACCTGTTGACTTAATACAGTGAGTAGAGCTGTTCCTTTTTAAGCGATTAGTTGATTTAAGTGAGTAAACCTGTTGTTTTTAAAGCCATTAGTTGACTTGAGTAAACCTGTTCCTTTTTAAGCGATTAGTTGACTTAAGTGAGTAAACCTGTTGTTTTTAAAGCCATTAGTTGACTTGAGTAAACCTGTTGCTTTAAGCGATTAGTTGACATAAGTGAGTAAACCTGTTGTTTTTAAAGCCATTAGTTGACTTGAGTAAACCTGTTCCTTTTTAAGCGATTAGTTGACTTAAGTGAGTAAACCTGTTGTTTTTAAAGCCATTAGTTGACTTGAGTAAACCTGTTGCTTTTTAAGCGATTAGTTGACATAAGTGAGTAAACCTGTTGTTTTTAAAGCCATTAGTTGACTTGAGTAAACCTGTTCCTTTTTAAGCGATTAGTTGACTTAAGTGAGTAAACCTGTTGACTTAATACAGTGAGTAGAGCTGTTCCTTTTTAAGCGATTAGTTGACTTAAGTGAGTAAACCTGTTGTTTTTAAAGCCATTAGTTGACTTGAGTAAACCTGTTCCTTTTTAAGCGATTAGTTGACTTAAGTGAGTAAACCTGTTGCTTTTAAAGCCATTAATTGACTTAAGCGAGTAAACCTGTTCCTTTTAAAGCCATTAGTCGACTTAAGTGAGTAAACCTGTTGCTTTTAAAGCGATTAGTTGACTTAAGTGAGTAAACCTGTTGCTTTTTAAGCGATTAGTTGACTTAAGTGAGTAAACCTGTTGCTTTTTAAGCGATTAGTTGACTTAAGTGAGTAAACCTGTTCCTTTTTAAGCGATTAGTTGACTTAAGTGAGTAAACCTGTTCCTTTTAAAGCCATTAATTGACTTAAGTGAGTAAACCTGTTCCTTTTAAAGCCATTAATTGACTTAAGTGAGTAAACCTGTTCCTTTTAAAGCCATTAGTCGACTTAAGTGAGTAAACCTGTTGCTTTTAAAGCGATTAGTTGACTTAAGTGAGTAAATCTGTTGCTTTTAAAGCGATTAGTTGACTTTACTTAATACAGTGAGTAAATCCATTGCTTTTTAAAATGATTAGCTGACATTACTTGGTGAGTAAACCTACGGCCTTAATTATTATGTCAGTGAATTATGCTCATAATTATTGAAATAAAGTTAACTTAATCATTCCAAGTTAAACCAGATTTTCACTCTTTTAAGTAAAGTCAGCTTGTTGCTTTTAAAGTAACATATTTCCTCACTTTTTAATGTAAAGTAGCTACCCGCTCTTTAACGTTTGAATGTAGTTCAACATGTCGAGTTTACATTTTTTGGCAAATGAAGATCTGCTGTAAAAGCGCATCTGACACGGGTCAAAATCACTGCTCATAAATTCTGAAAATGATTCTTCTTTTTGCTAATTATTATTTTATTTCAGTGACTGGTGTTAGTTTTAGTTCATTTTGCACTTTAAGTTAGTTTTGCTGTTTGTTCAAACTAATTTAAATGAGCTGAAATGACACATTTCTTGTTTTTTTGATGGACAACTTGCTTTGTTCAATCCACTTACATTTGTAAAAACAATTACGTTAACTTGATTAATTTGTGTTAGGAGAACATGAAGAAAGTGTGTGGAACCCAGTGCTTTTTTTTCCATTTACCCTGAGTGACTTACTTTATTTCAGTCAACAAAAATGTTTATAATGCTTTTACGACTTTGTTTACTAATGACCTTTCGGGCAACACGGTGGCTCAGTGGTTAGCACTGACGCTTCACAGCAAGCAGGCCGCTGGTTCGAGTTCCAGCTGAGCCAGTTGGCATTTCTATGTGAAGTTTGCATGTTCTCCCTGTGTTGACATGGGTTTCCTCTGGGTGCCCTGATTTCCCCCACAGTTTAAACACGTGCTCAATAGGGGAATTGATGAACTACGTTGACCGTAGTGTGTGTATGAATGTTTCCCAGTACTGGGTTGCAGCTGGAAGAGCATCCACTGTGTAAAACATATGCTGGGTAAGTTGGCGGTTCATTCCACTGTTGAATAAAGAGACTAAGCAAAAGGAGAATGAATGAATGAATGAATGAATATAACCTTTGTTTCTCACTGATTGTCTTTGTTTGTTGCCGGGTGAATCATTTATCACACACACACACAAGGCCTCGGTGGGTGGAAAATGGTCCAGATGAAAGGCTGAGAGTAATAAATGATGATGATCTTAGTGCTGTTCCTCCTCGGACACGCATTGTTGAAATACCGCAGATCAGTCTCAGTGTGTTTGTCTCCAGAGATGCTGGAAAACAGACCCCCGCGGAGCTGAGCCTTGCAAAGTAACTATTACTGTCATTCGATTACACTCTAAAGAATGTCCGGAAATGAGCAGCTTTCCATATTTTGTGGTTCATGTTTTTATTTTTCCCAATTTAGTTATTGCATTATGGGAACTTTATCTTTCTTTTAACAACTTTTATTATTGAAAATTTAATTTATTGACATTTTTAATAGTTTAAAGTGCTAAATTGTCTGGGTTGGTGTTGTATATTACGGTACAAAAAAAACTTGTAATAAACTGCCAGCGCATTCTGCTGTTTTACTGTCATATTTCTATGCATTTATTTATATTTCCTGCTGCTATAACCAACTATTCCAGCATATGTTTTACTCAGTGGATACCTTTCTAGCTGCAACCCAGTACTGGGAAACACCTATACACACTCATTCACACAAGCACTCATACACTATTGCCAATTTAGTTGATCAATTCCCCTATACTGCATGTGTTTGGACTGTAGGGTAAACCGGAGCACCCAGAGGAAACTCACGCCAACACGGTGAGAACATGCAAACTCCACACAGAAGCGCCAACTCACCTGGTCGGGACTTGAACCAGCAACCTTCTTGACTCTTATGCAATATTGTTTTGGAGGTTTTTACTTCTAGGTCCACGAAGTCATTCATTGGGAACATTTCCCTTGGCATGCATCTGTAAACTTGGGGAAAATAGGCTTTGCATGCAGGCTGAGCATGGTTAGAAGTGTTTTAAAGAGCCTCCAGTGTGTTTTCGTGTAGCTCAAGACAGGTCTCCAGCACTGGCCAATAAATCTACATGGCCAGCATTTGGTTTCACTGTTCTGGGCTGGAGTTTTGCTGTACATGTTAAATAGGAACATGCTGGAATTACCAACACCATGCTGCAATGTCTAAAAGCATGGGAAAGAAATCAAGAACCCTTCATTTAAAAGAGTTGTAAGGGGGGTAGTTCACCCAGAAAAATGAAAATGCTGCCATTTCCTCATCCTCCACTCCACTTGAGTTTCTTTCTTATAATCACGAAGGAAAATATACTGTAGGAAAAAAACAACCATTGACTTTCATAATATTTTTTTATGCCTAATATGAATGCCAATAGTTGACATTTACCAACTTTGAGAATTTTTTTCTCAGTATTTCCTATAACATTTTTTTTTCTGGAGAGTCTTATTTGTTTTATTTTGGTTAGACTTAGATTTTAATTTTTTTAAACCATTTTAAATAAAATTACCCCCCTTGAGCAATATTTGTTTTGGATTGTCTCCAGAACAAAGCACTGTTATACAATGACTTGCCTGATTACCCTAACTTTACCCTAATTACCCTAGTGAAGCCTTTAAATGTCACTAAGCTGAAAACTAGTCAAATATCTAGTCAAATATGCTGTCATCATGATGAAGATAAAATAGATCAGTTATTAAAACCATTATGATTAGAAATGTGCTGAATTTTCTCTTTGTTAAACAGAAATTGGGGAAAAATATGCAGGAGGGTGAATAATTATGACTTCAGCTGTATATAGTCACTCACAGGTCACTTTATTAGGTACATTAATCCTCAGTGCATTCACACCTATTTTGACTCGAAAGAAAAACGTATATAATTGTTAAATCCATATACATTACAATTTTCTAAGGATTTATAAATCTCAAAGAAAATAACCTTGTTTTTAGATCTTTTAATAGCAATTTTTATGATATAAACAATTTTATTCAGCTTAAAACGGGGATCACTGATGCTATTCTAAGAGCTGACGTTATCAGAGGAGAAGTGTGATCAAATAAATGAGAACAGATTACAGATAACAGGAGAATAATAACTGAGAAATGAAAACGAATTAATTAAAGAACATGACATATCAAAAGACAAAGGAACGGGAGATGGGAGAATGCTGCTTGAATATAAAAATATAAAAGTGAAACAATCTGAGAATTACTTTTATTTCAGTAACTTATTCATTATTCCACATAGAAGCATCACTGTATCAACTAGTATTTGTTTTTATTGATTTTTGTTAAGGATTTGCATGTTTTAATTAATACCTGCAATTTATTTATTTATTTGTTCAGGTTATCCGGTATTAATGTTATCAGGTATTGTAGGTAATAATTAAATTATTTGTTCAGGTTATTGGGTATTTATTTATTTTATTTATTCTTTTATTTCTTTCAGGTTTTGCAGGTATTAATTTAGGTTAATAAGCATTTACTTTTTTTTATTTGTTTAGGTTATCAGGTATTTATGTTATCAGGTATTGTAGGTAATAATTAATTTATTTGTTGAGGTTATTGGGTATTTATTAATTTATCTATTTATCAGGTATTGCCGGTATCAATTTATTAATCATCTTATTAATTTATTTTATTAGGTTATCAGGCATTTATTTATCTATTTATTTGTTCAGGCTATCAGGTATTTATTTATGTTATCAGGTATTGTAGGTAATAATCAGCTAGTTAATTGATTTAATTATTCAGGTTATTAGCCATTTGGTAATTTGATATTTATTTATTTATTTATTCATCAGGTATTGCAGGTATCAAATTAATCAATTTATTTATTCAGATTATTAGGCATTTATTTAATTATTTAATTCAATTTTTTTAAAATATTTAATCTATTTAGCTATTTGTTTAGGTTATCAGGCATTTATTTGTTTTTTTATTGAGGTATTGCAGATATTTTATTTAATTTGCCAAACTTTTCCAAATAGTCAATTAAATATAGTGTTTTTTTTTAAATATTATTTCTTTAGTGTTTATTTATTAATCAAATGACTAAAGCATAATTTTCGTCACTTGCGTATTGATTTATTTAATCAAATCAAATAAAAATAAAGATTGTCAAAATAATAATATTTTATGATGAAATGTCATTATTGCTTGTTTATTTATTTAATGATCCATCCATCAGTCAAAAAATAAATAAATCATATTTTCTGCTCATGATTTGAGATTTTCTCCATCTGGCATGTTTTATATTATTCTATTTAATGTTATTTCACTACTCGATGTTATATTAGCTCAGTGCTTAGTTGCAGCAAACATTAGTTTTACTGTTCATGTAAATCCCATGCAAAATATGCGATAAAACCTGTTGAAGAGTAGCTGACGTGTTCACTTTAAAAATCGAATCAGCCAATAGGAGCCCGAGAAGGGCGGGGATATGTGCCGAAACACAGACACGTGTACAATGCGAAGCAGGAAGTGCTTCACTCGGTGCCTGTAAACAGTAAGTTCAAGTCACTGATACTAATAATTAATGTATTATGCGGTAGAAATACAAATGAATGAATGAAAACAAACGACTAATCGCTTATCAATGCGTTCGGTTTCTGTTACGTAGCGCTGAAATGTTTAAACGCGAGAGCTGACGATAATCTTTAGCAGATAAAGTTTCCAAGAGTCTGTCAGCCTGTCGTACTTCATTACTTTATTTGTGTATTTTAGTTTGTTTATTAACTGTTATTACATTAGAAAATGCGCTTTGTTGCAAACAAATGCTTCCTCCAAACACGTTTGAAGCATATGTAGTGTTGTTAAAGTGTTTATTAGTTGATTCAAGCATTGACAGATGTTTGCATTTAAAACTGACATATTTAATATACATATTGCAGATATTATTACGTTAAAGTAATTATAAATATAAGGAGCCTGCCATTAAACGAGCCTTAGATCTATACTGTAAATATATATGTTAATTAACAGGTTATGTATTTCGTTCTTTACATTTAATCCTGTTTGTTTATGATTTTTGACTTTTAACGTTGAAAATTCAATTCTGCAATTTAATAAAGTGACTATTACTTTAATGTTAGTAGTTTGAAACAATATATTGCATATTAAATAATATATAGAGAACCAAGTTTGTACTGAAATTGTACTGACAGTTTATTACCTGGTTTTTGTATAGTAATTTACAACACCAAGTGAAAGAATATATCATATAATGCCAATAATAATCACTTTTTTAAACTTCTCAATATTAAAAGTCATAGGAGAACAGATCTGGACCTTGCAGTGAAAGTTAAAAGGATACATAAATAATAATAATAAATCAGAAATTGATAATTGAAATTGAAAATTGTTAGCTTGTGTTTTTAGTTGTTAAGTTAACCTATTAGATTGTTACAAATTTAAGTGGAAAAAAGTCTCCAAAAAGTCAAGCATTGTGTTGTTTCAGCTAATTTTATATAAATAGTTTGAACAAATAGCAAACATCTTTTCTTTTGAGTATGTAAATAACCGCTTTAATCGATATAAGCTGTGGTGTTTCATTGTCCTGTATTTGCAGACACCCTGGATAAACAGGATCTGCTCTCTCACACACACACACACACACACACACACACACACACACACACACACACACACACACACACACACACACACACACACACAAAGATATAGACACGTCTCTCTCTGTGAGTGTATTGAATGCAGTGTGTCCTGATTTTCTCCACAGACAGCATGTTTCCAGGCCTCAGTCCGCTGGTTCAGGCCCTGCTGGGGACTCTGTTCACCTGGGCGCTGACTGCAGCTGGAGCCGCACTGGTCTTCATCTTCTCCAGCAGACAGGTGAGCAGATCCTGATCTCCACAGCTGTGCTGATGCACATTAATATCATGCAGAGACTCGGAGAAATGAGAACGTTCACTCAAATCTGCTCGCTTCTTTAGAGGAATTAAGAAGATATTTTGAGGAATATTTGGTGTCATATATAGATGTGATTGAAGTTTTTTAATAGTTCCATTTTCGCTTTATATTTATATATCTATTTTTTATTATCATTATTTAAATATAGTATTTGTATTGCATATCATATATTATAAATTATATTTATTCATTCATTCAATTTTCTTCAGCTTAGTGCCTTTATTTATTAGGGGTCACCACAGCGGAATTAACTGTCAACTATTCCAGCATTTGTTTTACACAGCTGATGCCCTTCCAGCTGCAACCCAGTACTGGGAAAATTATAAATCATACGTACATTATAAAGTTTAAGTTCCATTTGGCTTATTTAATTACCATAATAATTTTAAGGTATTTTTTTTCCTAAATAATTTTTCATGTTATTATTATTATTATTATTATTATTTACACTTTTTAAGTGTGTGTGTGTGTGTGTGTGTGTGTGTGTGTGTGTGTGTGTGTGTATGAATTTTTGTAAAAAATGTTACATTTAATTTCATACATTTTTATTTAACTTAATGTATTTTATTTCCACTAAAATATTCAAGTAGCTTTAGTTATTTTAGTACATCTAATAAAAATACATGAACATAAAACATATTTCCTTGGCCAATAGCTGAAACAAAATACGCTAAAGGCTTTTTGATATTTTTTCGTTTACTTCGGTTAAAGATTATTTCTTATTTTTTCTTATTATTGTAATTTTAAAATATTTCATTTGTGGTTCCCCTCCCACCCCAAGATTTTGCATTAAATATGTTGTTGTTGTTGTGTTTTTTATATATATATATATATATATATATATATATATATATATATATATATATATATATATATATATATATATATATATATATATATATATATATTATTATTATTATTATTATTATTATTATTATTATTAAATAAATGTATTATATTATGTATTCAATAATTCGTTTTCTGTTCGGCTTAGTCCCTTTATTAATCAGGGATCACCACAGCGAAATGAACCGCCAAATTATCCTGGATATGTTTTATGCTTCCTTTCAGTCGCTACCCATCACTGGGAAGCACACATAGCTTACCCAATTCCCCTATAGTGCATGTGTTTGGACTGTGGGGGAAACCGGAGCACCCGGAGGATACCCACGCCAACACGGGGAGAGCATGCAAACTCCACACAGAAACGCCAACATGCAAACACATGCGCTATAGGTGATATGATGAACTATATTGGCCGGTGTGTGAGTGTGTATGGGTGTTTCCCAGTACAGGGTTGCAGCTGGAAGAGCATCCGCATTGTAAAACATATGCTGGAATAGTTGGCGGTTCATTACATCGTGGCGACCCCTAATAAATAAGGCACTAAGCCAAAGTGGAATGAATGAATGAATGAATGAATGAATGAATATATATATATATATATATATATATATATATATATATATATATATATATATATACATTAGGCTTTTGTTAATCAAGTGTTCATTAAATGCAATGTTTTTATGCTTTGTTTTGCTCATGTCTCCTCACAGAAGCGGATTTTGGATGGCAGTCTGGGATTTGCAGCAGGGGTAAGAAAGCCTTATATTTTAGTCATCATTTCTACACCTTTCTGCTAAAAATAGTCAGCCGTCTCCTTGTTTGTTATGTAATAAAATAGATTTTTGAAATTCATTGAGTCCGGGCAGGCAGGGGCTTGTTGTTTGTTCTGCTGTTGTTCTCTGTTATTCAGCAAAACTTGCATGAAGATTTCAGTGAAGAATAGGTGTCATTAGTCTGTGACCCAGAGTTAATTAGACGGTGTGTGTTTTTATTATACTGAATCTCTGAATGGGCTTCGCAGAGCTCTTATCAAATATTCAGAAACAACACTTCACCTTTTGTGCTCGCTGTGAAAAATCATCTTGCTTTGACGACTGAGAAATGCCATTTCCGTGACATTAAATATGCATGTTTTGGAGATTGGATGTCTTGAAAATCCTGCAAACTAACAATGTGTGTTTCTGCCTCAGTATTCAGGACTTTACGAATGTGTACGTAATGAAAACGTGACTAATGAACTGTGATATTTGGTTTTGCGTAGAGTCTCTATTTAGACATGCTCAGGATACAGAGATTCAGCTTTTAAGCATGATTAACCCGTGTGTGCTGTTGGGTCGTTTTCATCCACTCTGGGGTGATTTTGAGTCTTAAAGGTGCAGTTTGTAAGTTTGACACCCAGTGGTTGAACTTGGTATTGCCTTCCTGGATCAAAACAGACGCAAGCGTAGGTTGCCAGATTGAGGAGCAAGTCTTACTTGAGTTGTGTTCTAAATTAAAGCAATGGCACGCGATGGAGGGAATATTCTCCATATTAAAAGGAGATTTTATTCTGACTAACACCTCAAATTGATATTTTAGAAACGGCGTCTATTTCTCACAGCTGAACAACAGAAAACTGACAATGATCAGCTCAGGTACACCTCATGTGCTTTATTCAGTGTTAAATGCTAATAATGTGAGTCTGAATGACATTTCACATGACATTTATTGCCATACTACTCAAAGCAGCAGCAGATAGTTCACCTCAGATCCGAGAAATTTAGAGCTGTGACACATATCAGTGATTCTGCATGTAGATTTAATCATTTTAAAGAGGTTTAATGTGTATTCATTAGATTATAATTCTCACCATTTGGCTGGAGTGCAGTGAGTGCACTATTCTGTGTTTCTGAATAACTGTATTTACATTTCTGTTGTGTTTCATCTGGTGCAAACAGCCAAATTGCTTATCACACAGTGTTAGGTCACGGGGTTACAATGTAACCTGCTTCCCTAATGTATATGTTAGTAATATTTTTATTATTTACTTAGTATTCTATAAAAGAAAAGGGAAAAAATTAATGAATGAAATGCATCTAGAAAGCGCTGTGGATATTAAATTCAAGCCCCTCAATGCGAGTGTGAATAATTGTATTGATGTACTGGGAATCAATTAAATCAATCGATTAAATCTTAATGCAATAAAATCAAACATGCACTTATAAATGTTTTAATTTTATGATACATTTAGTGACGATTTTGAAAAAGTGAACATTAAATGTAGTATTTTTTATAAAAAAAATTTTCCTGTGATGGATGGATCTATGATATATTTTATTTATTTATTTATTTATTTATTTATTTATTTATTTATTTATTATTTAGTTAGTTAGTTAGTTAGTTAGTTGCATCCGCTGCGTAAAACATATGCTGGATAAGTTGTCAGTTCATTTCGCTGTGGCGACCCCCAGATTAATGAAAGGACTAAGCCGAACAAAGAATGAATAAATAAATAATATTAAATAAATAAATAAAAAAATTACATGAATAAAATAAATTTTATGTAATTATTAAAATAAAAAACAAAATGTAAATAAAATTATAAAATAAAACGTATATAAAAATTATAAATATATTTTTTAATTAAATAAATAGATACTATAAATAAATAGAATATTAAAATGAATACAATAAAATATAAAAAAATACAAAGAATAATAAATAAATAAATAAATAAATAAAATAATGAAATAAAATAAAATTAATAATAAAAACTAAAATAAATTAAATAAACAAACGAAAAAGCAAATAAATAAAAAAATTAACAAAAATAATAATAAAATAATAAAATAAATAAATACTATAAATAACTACTATAAGTAAATAAATAAATAAAACTTTTACATTAAACACATGATGGCCATATGATATTCTTTTAAAGACAATTTGAAAGTATAATCTCTTCATATGACCTAACATGTGTAAAGTAACGCATTAATCTACCAGCAACAATTTTTGTCATGTAATTTGAAAATCAGCAACTGATTACAATTTGTAAGTAATCTACCCAGCTTTGCACTGCTTTACATCAAGATCTATAATGACTTCACTCTTTCTAACAAACAGGTGAAACACACACACACACACACACACACACACACCTTCCAGTAATTACAGCCATTAATCTTCAGTGCAAAACAAAGAGCAGAGCGAACAAATGCTTCCTCTGAACACATTTGTTTCTGGTGACGAGTATTGTTGAACACATCAGCTGCCTCCCAGGGTTTATAATTGACCACACAAATCAGCCGGGCCGCCCTGAGCGCTTCTTCAAGCCTCTAACAGCCTGTCCAGATGCCACCGTCGTATTTGCATCAGCATCTCTACACAGAGAGAGATTCGATCTGCTCAGGAATACTTGCTCTTGGCAATGTCACCATGCCAGATGTTTGTCTAACAGAAACAGCACAAAACTGACGGAAGATGATTGGGGAATATAGCTGAAATTAGAACTATTAGCCCTCTTTTCAAATGTTTCCCAAATGATTTTAATAAGCAATGAATTTTTCATAGTATTTCCTCTAATATTTGCTCTTCTGGAAAAAGTCTTATTTGTTTTATTTTGGCTAGAATAAAAGCAGTTCTTAATTTTTCTAAACCCATTTTAAGGTCAAAATTATTAGACCCTTAAGCAATATTTGTTCAGCAGTGTTCTCCAGAACAAATCACTGTTATACAATGACTTGCCTAATTACCCTAACTTTACCCTAATTAACCTAGTTAAGCCTTAATGTAACTTTAAGATGAATACTCTAATTAAAATAATTTTATTTTACTTTTTTATTTTAAATTTTTTTTTTAATTTAATGTAATGTATTGTAATGTTTTTTTATTTTTTTATTTTTATGTAATATAAAGTAATGTTGTTTTATTTAATTTTTTATTTAATGTAATGTTTTATTTTTTATTATTTTATTTTACTTTTATCGCTTTATTTTATTTTTTAATTTATTTTTATGTACTGTAATGTTATTCTATTTTTTATTTAATGTAATGTTATTTTATTTAATTTTATTAAATTAATGTAATGTAATGTTTTTTTATTTATTTTTTTATCATTTATTATATTTTATTTTTTATTTTACTTTATTTTTATGTAATGTTATTTTATTATTTATTTTATATTTAATGTAATGTTGTTTATTTAATAAAATTTTTTATTATGTAATTTAATATTATTTTATTTATTTTATTTTTTATTTTATTATTTTTTATTTACTTTTTTAAAGTTATTTTTATTATTTTTTTTAATTTAATGCAATGTTGTTTTATTTTTTATTATTATTATTTTATTTTAGTTTTAATTTTATTATATTATGTTTTATTTTATTAAAAAATATTTTGTTATTTTATTATTTTTTATGTAATGTTATTTTTTAATTAAAATAATTTTTTTATTTAATGTAATGTAATGTAACGTTATTTTATTTTAATCTAAAAAGTATTGTGAAGCCTGAGACTGCTGAACGTCTTGTTGGAGGCCAGTGAGTTTTTCTAAAATCAGACCTTTAGGGATTGAGTTTCTGAGACAGATCCACTGTTGTGCGGGTCTGCTTTAGTTCACTTTGAAATGAAAAAGTCTCCTATAGCCCTTACCAACCTCTGTGTGAAGCTGCTTCTGTGCAGGGAAGGTGGACTGATTTAAAGGGCTCCTATTATGCTTTCACTTTTTAAACTCCTCTAGAGCTTTCAACACACACCAGCACCTATATTTGACAGCTCTTATGATGCGGTGGCTTAGTGGTAAGCACTGTGCCCTAATAGCTAGAAGGTTGCAGATTTGAGTCCCGACTGAGCCAGTTGGCATTTCTTTGTGGAGTTTGCATGTTCTCCCCGGTGTTGGCATGGGTTTTCTCCGGATGCTCGGGTTTCCCTCACAGTCCAAACACATGCGCTGTAGGGGAATTGATAAACTTGCATGGCTGTAGTGTATGAATGTGTGTGTGAGAGAGTGAGTGTGTGTGTTTCCCAGTACTGTGTTGCAGCTAAAAAGGGCGTCCGATGTGTATTTGTTGTGAGAAGCTAATACATATGGGGAATAAAAATCTCAAACCTGACTCCGTAAATGAACATTTATTGTAAACACACAAACAGAGATGATAACAGCATCAGCTCAGCCAAAGTGAGTTTGAAAATGTCAGTAAAAATCCTATATTAATCCCTAAATCCCTGTATATGTGTGTGTCTATGTATTATATACAATGTCTTTTAGCTTCTGAAGTATTTAAGTTTATTTAATATAAGCCTTTTATTGATTTTCTGGAATAAATACTTATTTAAATGACTAAATCGCGAACATATAGAGTTACCCTGAAATTAATTTTGGTCACTCTTGTGGAATAAATGGATGCTGCCAGATTGGTAAGGAGGCGTGGCAGTAACGAAACGGCATCTAAGCTGTCCACGAATAACAACCCAATGCATGGGACGACAAATCAATCACAACACATTTCATTATTCAGATTGCAGGCCTTAAAAACCCAGAATGGACGCACTAACTGGCCACTTTATTAGGTACACCTTACTAACACTGTGCTGGACCCTTTTTGCCTTCAGAACTGCCTTAATCCTTCAGGGCATAGACTCAACAAGCTACTGAAAATATTCCTCAGAGATTTTGCTCCATATTGGCATGATAGCATCACACAGTTGCTGCAGATTTGTCAGCTGCACATCCATGATGCCAATCTCCCGTTCCACCACATCCCAAAGCTGCTCTATTGGATTGAGCTCTGGTGACTGTGGAGGCCATTTGAGCACAGTAAAGAAACCAATCTGAGATGATTGGCTCTTTGCTTTATGGCGTTATCCTGCTGGAAGTAGCCATCAGAAGATGGAGACACTGTGCTCATAAAGGGATGGACATGGTCAGCAGCAATACTCAGGTAGGCTGTGGCGTTGATGCTCAATTGGTACTAATGGACCCAAAGAAAATCTCCCCCACACCATTACACCACCACCACCAGCCTGAACCGCTGATACAAGGCAGGATGATCCATGCTTTCATGTTGTTGAGGCCAAATTGTGAGCCGAGCATCCGAATGTGTCAGCAGAAATGGAGACTCATCAGAGCAGCAACGTTTCTCCAATCTTCTATTGTCCAGTTAGGGTGAGTCTGTGTGAATTGTAGCCTCAGTTTCCTGTTCTTAGCTGACAGGAGCGGCACCCGGTGTGCTCTTCTGCTGCTGTAGCCCATCCGCCTCAAGGTTGGCCGTGTTGTGTGTTCAGAGATGCTCTTCTGCAGAGCTCGGTTGTAACGAGTGCTTATTTGAGTTACTGTTGCCTTTCTATCAGCTGGAACCAGTCTGGCCATTCTCCTCTGACCTCTGGCATCAACAAGGCCCACAGAACTGCCGCTCACTGGATATTTCCTCTTCTTCAGGCCATTCTCTGTAAACACTAGAGATGGTTGTGGGTGAAAATCCCAGATTATCAGCAGTTGACCATGTGTAAATGCACTGAGTTGCTGCCATGTGATTGGCTGATTAGAAATGTGCCTTAATGAGCAGTTGGGCCTAATAAAGTGGCCACTAAGAGTATATTTTTAAACAAATAAAATCTACTAATGTTCACCACAGTTTGTTAAAGTTAGTAAATCCAATGAATCATTTTTTTTTCACATTAGGACCCTTTTATCGTACAGAAAGCAAATTCCTGCGCTCTAAAACTCTCCGGCCTCTTATTACTGATCAATACTGAGCTCAGCATGAGAGAAGTGTGGCGAGCGCTGGATAAATACTTCATTACAGCTCCCACTGAGATCAGCCCATAGAAATGAGTTAAAACTTCACTGGCAATCAAAGCAGCCATGAACCGTTTAAATCAGAACTCAAATCCGGCTTGACAGAGCTTCCGTTTATACATTTAATTGTATTTGTTCATTCACTTTGTTTTGTTGTTGTAATTACTGTTGTTGTTTTGTGTGAAGGGGATTTTAATTCTGTTTGTGCGTTAATTTATAAAGTAACCTGATTAAAACGTCAAAATGCTGGAAATTAATTAGTAGGGGTGTGACGAGACAAATGGAGATTTTCACACTATTTTTAAGAAATCTTCAATGATTAAATACATGAACTGAAAAAATAAATCATGCATATATATTCAAATTGTTTATAATATCAATGCTTTATAAATTTTTAGACAAAACAGTACAATGTAAATATTATAGATATTATTTTAGTATTATACATACACTCTAAAAGATAACTTGAGGTGTGTTACCACTACGTAGTTTAATACATTATTGTAACTTAAAAATTCTAAAATGTTGAAATAGATTAAAACTTTTAAGCTGCCAAAATAATTTTATTAGGTTTTGCAAAACAGGAAAATATTGATAATTGCATCAATTTAAAAATGCAGCTATTTTAAAGGTAAATATATATGTCAGTTACTTTTAAAACAATATTTAACTTGTAGAAATAATTCGGGTTGATAACTCAATTTTTCCACACTAATTGAGTTAAATGTATTTCTTACAAGCATCAACAGCAAATTTGAAAACAAACAAAAATATAACAACGGATATTTGAGGTTCTAAACTTGAAAATGTGCATGCAATTAAGTGCATAACACTGGATTTATTTTAAAATTTAATTTAAAACTAAGTGAAACAACTTATTTTTTTTGAAGGACTCAACTTAAATTTGAGGTTTTTGCCATGTAAAAATGCCTCTGATTGAAGAGGAAAAGATTTGGCTAACATAATTTTGTTAGATGTTGTCGTAACTTGAATGGATTAATGCAAACTGTTGCATTAATTTTTTTTGTTTTGTATAACAATATTTTTAGGGTGTAGGATGTATTCTTAAAATTACTTAAATTAAGCAAAGTCAGTTAATTAAAAACATTCATTCATTTTCTTTTTTGGCTAGTCCCTTTATTCATCAGGGTTTGCCTCAGCGGAATGAATCACCAACTGATCCAGCACATTTTTTACGCAGCCGATGCCCTTCCAGCTGCAGCCCATCACTCATGCACTCTCATTCACACTCATACACTGAGCAGTTTAGCCTACTCAATTCCCCTATAGCGCATGTGTTTGGACTGTGCGGGAACAGGGACAATCTAGAGAAAACCCACATGAATGCGGGGAGAACATGCAAACTCCACACAGAAATGCCAACTGACCCAGCTGAGGCTTAAGAGTGACCTTCTTGCTGTGAGGCGATATCGATACCCACTGCAGCACCGTGCCGCACTTATTTTATATTTGTTCAGGCGTTTCAGTGGTGCAGTGGGTAAAACAGTCACTGGTTCAAGTCCTAGCTGGCTCAGTTGGCATTTCTGCGTGGAGTTTGCATATTCTCCCCGCGTTTGCGTGGATTTTCTCTGGCTGCTCCAGTTTCCCCGCAGTTCAAACACATGCGCTATAGGGGAATTGATCAACTAACTTAGCCATAGTGTATGAGTGTGTGTGAATGAGCGTGTTCCAGTGGGTTTCAGCTGGAAGGGCATCCGCTGTGTAAAACACATGCTGGAATAGTTGGTGGTTATTCTGCTGCAGCGACCCCTGATGAATAAAGGGACTAAGCCGAAGGAAAATGAATGAATTTGGTATGAAAAGCATTTCAAGGTTATCATCGTCTACTTTGTCAATCTTGTGTTTCTCTGACGTTTTTCATTCTGGCTCATTTGTTTGTTGCTCATGCTGAGGCACCGCTCGCTCTTCTTTTCTCATCTTGCATAGAAACAGACCTGCATGCATCAGTCAACGAAACAGACCCACATTAGAGCATTGGGATGGTTATCGCCGTGTTTCCAATATATCTCCTCCTCAAAGCGTCGTGGTTTAGCAGTGATGCAACATTCGACTCAGTTTGTGAAACTCGCGTATTTCAGTATTAAATCTGGAATAGAAGCAGATGGTTTGTTGTGCTGGACAGTGACTGTGTGCTGGTTTAATGTTGAGTTGCAGTTCCGGCAGGGTCAGTTGCAGGACAAAATAATCAGCCCTGGCATTTTGGGACAGAGCGGCCCACTATATTGTCAAATGCTACCCATCTGCACACCCTTGAATATGTTTACCTACTCCCATTTCATAAAAGCACAAAAGCCATATATGGGAAATAACGAGAGTTGACAAATTAAAAACTTAATTGCATTTATTATTAGATTAAATTATAATCCACTCTGGAAATCCATCTTGTTTGTGTGTGCCTGTGTGTTTTGGGGGAGCCTATATTAAATAATGAACATAACAAAAACTGCCTGCCTGCATTACCAAAATAATGATAAATAATTAAAGCAATGTGTCAGAGACCCTTAATGTTTAACTCATTTACATTTACATTAAGTCATTTAGCAGACGCTTTTATCCAAAGCGACTTACAAAAGAGGACAAGGAAGCAACTTACACAACTATAAGAGCAACAAGGAATAAGTGCTATAGGCAAGTTTCAGGTCTGTAAAGTCTAAGAAGGAAAGTATTAGTCATTTTTTTATTTTTTTATTTATTTTTTGGGTACAGTTAGTGTGATATTCAGAGAGGCAATTGCAGATTAGGAAGTGTAGTGGAGACTAAATTGTTGAGTTTTTAGTGGTTTCTTGAAAATAGCGAGTGACTCTGCTGTTCTGATGCAGTTAGGGAGTTCATTCCACCAACTGGGCAGATTGAGCGTGAGCGTTCGCGAAAGTGATTTCTTCCCTCTTTGGGATGGAACCACGAGGCGACGTTCATTAACAGAACGCAAGTTTCTGGAGGACACATACATCTGCAGAAGTGAGAGCAGATAAGAAGGAGCAAAGCCAGAAGTCGCTTTGTAGGCAAACATCAGAGCTTTGAATTTGATGCGAGCAGCAACTGGCAGCCAGTGCAAACGGATGAGCAGCGGAGTGACATGTGCTCTTTTAGGATCATTAAAGTTGACATCGAAACATCAAACAGCTTAAAGATTTTACATAGTTAATCAAATGAACTTTTTAAAAAATGCAACAAATTTATTTGTTTGGGCCTGAACTACAAAGCTAAATGTTAAATTAAAAAATAGTATTAGTTTTGCTTAAGTTACACATTAGTTTGGTCATGTATTAATATCATTATAACCATTATGTATAAATATCATTGTAATAATAAGCCTAAAACATGCTGACAATAAAAACAAAATGTCATGATATCTCATGCTATTTGTCTTCTGAGCTTGAAGCAGACATTCTTTATAAGTTGTAAAATAAAGACTTGCAGGTTAAAGAAACAGCATTGGAGGAAGTTGCCGCGGGCCATGGTGCAAATGAAAAGTAAAATTGTGTATTTATATGACAGATAGGGAGTAGACAGGAATATATTGATCTGTGCAAACGTCTGCTCGCTGCTTCTGCTCTCCATATGCGCGTGTGGGACGAGGAACAGGTGTGACTTGACTATTTTGACACATACACACCGAAGTTGCACGCTTACACAGCTCAAAATGGAACTTTGTGATTGGGTCAGTCCAATGTCAATAAAGAAGAGAACCAATGGGCTGCAGATTATGTCACATGGGCCGGTCTGTCCGGAAAAGAAACATTTTACTTTCAGAGTGCCACAGATCACAGCATCGTCAATTAATCAGGCAGCAAAACACGACAGTCTGCTAAGCGTTTTGTGGGCTATTTAGATCATAAGGTGATCAGCCTGGCCTAAAAAGTATGTCGGCCCAGCGGGAAACTGCTCGGTCTGCCAGATGACCAGTCCACCTCTGGTCAGTTGTCATTTTTGTGTGGAGTTTGCATGTTCTCCCCATGTTGATGTGTGTGTGTGCGTGTGTGTGTGCGTGTGTGTGTGCGCGTGTGTGTGCGCGTGTGTGTGCGGGTGTGTGTGCGCGTGTGTGTGCGCGTGTGTGTGCGCGTGTGTGTGCGCGTGTGTGTGCGTGCGCGCGTGCGCGTGTGTGCGTGCGCGTGTGCGTGCGTGCGTGTGTGTGCGCAAATATCAGTCAGATTGTCAGTTTGTCAGGTTGAGAACAGCGTCTCCACCTGAGGCTAATTAATGAGTTTTCCTCCATTTTGCAGCACAGAAAGGCTTTTTCGAGCAGGATTAACTGTTCTCTAAGCCGCAGACAGATAATTAGGCTTCGACTGTAGAGTCGTAATTGGAGCGCAGTTCAACACTCAACTAAACCTATTCAGGAGGAGTCGAGATTCACATAATGAGACGAGATGTTTTAACATGCAGCTCTGCTTTGAGGATGAGCGGTGCTTCAGTGACTTTACTCCGCTTCTGTTCACTCATGCTAACCTCATACAATGACTGTTGAACTACACTACCTGACTAAAGTGCTGTGGTGGATCTCAGTTGTAAGAGCAACAAATAAGACTTCTAGTTGATCATTTGGAAAAGTGTCCGAAGGTGGATTTCTCTGCTGAATCATCTGTTGATCCCAACCATCACCAATACTGCAGAAGACCTACTGGAACCAGCATGGACCAATATTCTCATAGAAATCAGTCAAGTTTGGTAAAGGAGAAATCATGGTTTGGGGGTCATTCAGTATGGGGGCGTGTGAGATCTGCAACATCCACAGCCTGAGGTATCAAGACATCTGTGCTGCCCATTACATTACAAACCACAGGAGAGGGACAATTCTCCAGCAGGATAGCGCTCCTCATACTTCAGCCTCCACATCAAAGCTCCTGAAAGCAAATCGAGATCGCAATCTTTCTTCCATTAATCGTGCAGTCCTAATCTGGAGCTCCTTCACATGACTCGACACTCGCTTTAACAGGATTGTGGCTCTTAGCGCCGCCCACACTTGTCACAGCTACCAGGCCGACCAATCACAGAGCTTGCGCTATGCATCGTTGCGATGTGCAGTTACTATTTATTGAGAGGTGCGCATAAGACACGGTGAGGGTTATGCGACAGCGCGAAAGCTGCGCCAGACCATATGTGTGCACTATAAAGGTGAACACCTCTAAAAAATAATTATATATTAATATTTAGTTTGACTGCTCACATTTTTGCTAATTTATTTTTTGTGTTTTTCCTCAAATGTTTGCTTATCAGCATTTCCCCCCCCCTGAGGTTGTGAAAGCATGAGTTTTATATGTGCATGCATGGGCTGGGGTGTGTGTTGTGTGCTTTTATATGTGTGTGTTATCAGTGCGTCATCGGCCCCAGGGCCCCATTCAATCACAGCTCCAGTAATCATCCATGAACACAGGTCTGTTCATCCGCATGTCTGGAGTCTCAGACAGGACATTATCAAAGCGCCTCCTGCAAAGACGTGCGCAAGAAAATCAAATAATTACCCCCTTCCTTCCTTCCCAAAGGAAAATGCACGGCACACCTTTTAGCGGTGGCAGAACCTCCGCGTTTAATTGACCCGAGTGCAGTTGATTATTCCCGCAGAATAGAGCCGTCATTATGGATTAACCTGCACGCTTCACCCCTGATGTTAATAACAGCTTTACCCTCCGAGGAACAAAACAGATGTCAGCTGGAGCTGCGGGAAATTCAGCTTTTACGAGATATAATAATAATAATAATGATAATAACAACAATAATAATCACAAAGTGTGGTATCGGCCACCGAGGAAATATAGGTGTAATTTCTGCTGCTTTCCATTAGCACGTTCACATGCTGCAGCTTTATGAAGCTACATATTTTATTAGCTTCTTTATATATTGTTCATTCTGTCCTTACAGATTAAAAATAGTTTTTAATAGTGCTTTCGAATCGATTAATCACGATTAAATGCATCAAAAATAAACGTTTGTATTTGCATATTTAGATTGCATATTAAATATATTACATTGCAGCAGGACAAATAAGTATTGAACACATTGAACACGTGAGTCCCGCCTGGGTCAGTTGGCATTTTTTTGTATGGAGTTTGCATGTTCTCCGCCGTGTTGGCGTGGGTTTCCTCTGGGTGCTCCGGTTTTTCTCACAGTCCATGCACATGCGCTATAGGGGAATTGATCAACTAAATTGGCCGTAGTGTATGAGTGTGTGCGTGTAAATGAGTGTGTATGGGTGTTTCCCAGTACTGGGTTGCGGCTGGAAGAGCATCCACTCTGAAAACATATGTTGGAATAGTTGGCGGTTCATTCCGCTGTGGTGACCTCTAAAATAAAGACTTAAGCCAAAGGAATGATTGAATGAATGAATTAAACATGGAAATGCATTCATGCTAGTGATTTGGAAAATGTCCAGTTTTCTCCAGTCACATGTACAAAGATGCAAGCCATGTCTCAAATGGCACACTATGCACTCATGCACTATGTACTTATGCACTTACACACTCAACAGGATAGTATATGCATGTAGTGTCATTCCAAATGGCACACTAATGTTTTTTACTAAGCGGAAATTCAAACCGTTTCCCTGATGATGTTTGCCGGTTGCCAAATCAGTGAAATAAATGACCAAACTACCAAATAATACCAGCCGTGAGTATAACCGCATTCACCATCGGGAGGCGCTATAATTACCCTTATAGCAGAATTATGCTTTTACAATCCAAAATAAAGTTATCCAACATGTGCGCCTGATAGCTCCGCCCCTTACGCTACATGTGCAAACCTGCGGTCGTTGAGTGCGTGAAGTGTCCATCATTACACACTTCACTTTAGCGGCTGAATGAGTGCATCATCCGGGTAATTAAAGTGCACTTATTATTATTATTAGAGTTTTCAGTGTGAACACACTACATACACTATTTATACTACAAAATGGCGTAGAATAGTGCATAAGTATACAATTTGGGACGCAGCTATAGTGAACCTCACACTGAAATGACTCCCTCAAATAATCCAAAGTGGAGATGAGTATCAAACAGAATCAGAGATGATCTCAGTGTCCTCCATCTCTCCGGTTCCTCCTCCTGCTGCTGATGATAATGCTTTTCTCTCTCGTCTAATATTCAGTCTTTCTCTTTGAAGGGGAGTTTTGCTCTTTTCTGTCTGACAGACGCTTCATAATGCTGCGTTTTCTTTCCTCTGATCACCAACAAAGAGCTTGTTTGCTCTCATCACAAGAGTCAGGAGGATTTTTGACATTATTAACACACACGTCTGAACCAAACATCTCCTTTAGGGAACACCTAAACATGTGAAGCCTGACATCTATCCATTCATTCTACCATCCATACATCCATCCATACATGCATACATCCATTCATACATGAATCTTTATATTCATCTATCCATCCATCCATCTATACATGCATACATCCATTCATACATGAAACTTTATATTCATCTGTCCATCCATTCATCCATCCATCCATCCATACATGCATACATCCATTCATACATGAAACTTTATATTCATCTGTCCATCCATCCATTGATCCACCATCCATTCATCCATCCATCCATACATGCATACATCCATTCATACATGAATCTTTATATTCATCTATCCATCCATCCATCTATACATGCATACATCCATTCATACATGAAACTTTATATTCATCTGTCCATCCATTCATCCATCCATCCATCCATACATGCATACATCCATTCATACATGAAACTTTATATTCATCTGTCCATCCATCCATTGATCCACCATCCATTCATCCATCCATCCATACATGCATACATCCATTCATACATGAAACTTTATATCCATCTGTCCATCCATCCATTGACCCATCCATCCATCTATTGATCTACCAATCCATTCATCTATTCATATATGCAACTTTATATCCACCCATCCATGCAACTTTATATCCATCCATCTATACAACCATCCATCCATGTATACAACTTTATATCCGTCCCTCCATACATGCAACTTTGTCCATCCATCCATGCATTCATCCATCCATTCATCCATACATGCAACATTGTCCTTCCATCCATTCATTGATCCATCCATTCATCCATCCGTCTATGCAACTTTATTATTCCATTCATCCATCTATTCATGCATCCATTCTTCCAATTTCTTATTTATTTTTTAAATGAAATGGAATTTAATTTTGTTTGTTTTTATAATTTTTTTTTTACATTTTAATAAATCCTTTTAATTATTTTTATTTATTTTATTATTATTTTTTTTAAATGTAATAGTTGTATTTGTATTTATTATATTGTATTTAATTTGATATTTTATTCCTTATTTTATTTGATACTTTTTAAAATTTAACTCAATTTAGTTTAGTTTAAATGCTCGCTCCGCAGCCTGATTTGTGCTGCTCTTAATAGATCGTATTAAACACTATGCAAATGAGCTGCTGCGTGTGCGTTTCTCACTCATTGACAGCACGTCACTCTTTACATCTTTACACTCTCATAAACACTTTTATGAGCCTCTGCTCTTGTGCTCATTCCTCTTTTATTAAACCTGGCTTTGCTGTACTGTAAAACGTGTCCGTAAATGAGCAGTTTTCTCTATTTTGTGATTCATGTTTTAATTTTTTCTCAATTTATTTCTGTTTTTGAATTTGATTATGGGAGCTTAATCTTTCCATCAACAACTATTAACCTTAAAAAGTAAAAATATAGTTAGTTTAAAGTGATATATTGTCTGGGGTTGTTGTATTTTATGCTACAAAAACTTTTTAAATTTAAGTTACCTTAATTTAATTAATAGATTTTTTTTTGCTTTCAATTAAATTAAATTAAAATAAATAGTATTTTTATATTGCATTTTATTTAAATAGTTTACATTTTTGTTTAATTTGATAATTTGTTTTTTATTGTATTACATAAAATGTAATATAATTTATTTTTATTTATTTCATATTATATTTTATTCAACATTTTAAAATGTTATTTTTATTTTTTAAACAATACAAAAATTTTTACAGATTAAATTAAATCAATTTATTTTAATTTGTTGTTTTTCTCATTTTATTTATACTTAATGCATATAAAATATTGCTATATCTGTTTTTATATTATATATTGCTATAAATTGACTGCTTATAATAAACAGTGTTCTATAAATTATCCAACATTCTCGCAGTGTATAATGCATTTTATTTCAGATTGTTTACAGTGTGTTAGCCATTGTGTTTTGATTGTGTTTTCTGACTGTGAGAGTGAAATGTTGCATTGATTTTATTTAGTTTTTGCTTTTTTATTTGATTTAATTAAATTAATTGAATTTTATTTTGTTTTATTTGTTTATATTAAATATTTAAATATTTTAAATCCAATTTATTATTATTATTATTATTTTTTACAATTTATCACAGATATTGTTTACAGTGTGTTAGTCATTGTGTCTGAAAGGTGATGGTGTGTTTTCTGACTATATGTATTTAATGTGTGTGTTTTGTCCTCAGGTTATGCTCGCAGCCTCGTATTGGTCTCTGCTGGCTCCTGCTATTGAGATGGCAGAGGAATCTGGGAAATATGGAGACTTTGCTTTCCTCCCAGTGGCTGTGGGCTTTGCACTGGGAGCTCTGTTCGTTTATCTGGCAGACCTGATGATGCCTGCTCTGGTGAGTGTTTGGATGATTTTTTTGTTTGCAGATCACATGCAAAGATCACAATATTCCCAAATATAATAAAACCCAAAGTTCACGAAGCAGATGTAAATATCATAGTCTGAAATGAAAGAGTAGGAGTGAAATGTATCAGTGTAATGAATTGCAACCCATTTCTTTATTGTAGATGTGGAATATTCAGAGGTCCTTCCTTAAAATAGATGCATAAATAAATAAATACATGTATATATTTTTTAAATAAACAAGTAGATGGATGGATAAATAAATAAAAAATAAAGATATATAACTGAAGAAATACATAATTAAATAATAAACAAACAATTAAACAAATAAAAAAAGAAACAAAATAAAAAATAAAAAATAATAATTAAGTAAATAGATACACAAATAAATAAATAAACATATCAAAATAAAATAAATAAATACCTAAATGAATACACAATAAACAAATAAATAAACAAATAAACAAAAAAAACCAAACAAATAAAGAAAGAAAATAATAAATAAATGGATGAATAAATGAACTAAGTACATTAAGTACACAATAAACAAACATAAATTAAAAAACAATTATAAATAAATAGATACATTAATACACAATAAACACAAACAAAAAAATATATACAAACGAATAAATAAAAAATACACTAAATAAATAAATATATGAACTAAATAAATAAATAAACAAACAAACAAATGAATAGATAATGCATAAATTAATACACAATAAACAAATAAAAATAAATAAAATAAACAAGTAATAAATTAATAAATAAAAGCAAAATAATAAATAAATAAATAAAAGCAACTTAAGTAAATAAATACATAAATTAATACACAAAAAACAAAAGTAATCACACAAAAAAATAAAAATAAACAAAATAACTAAATAAATAAAAACAAAAATAATGAACAAATAAATAATTATAATTAAATAAACATACATTTTGTTTGTTTCTTATGTAAATGTGTTTATAATAAAGCGATTTATTATGTTTTATAATAAAGTTTAGCTAGAGAATTTAGTTTGGTTACTATCAGAAATTAAAGTAATTTATGTTTGATTTAACTGTTTATTGTTAATTTTAATTCTAGTAACAAAGCAGTGTTAGTTTTATTCAATATTTGAGTCTACATATTGCACTTTTTTTAAACTTTAGCTATGTTTTTTTGTACATTGTGTTGTTTTTTTATATATATTTGACATAAATATGCATATTTATATAACATTTAATACAAGTATGCACAGAATACACACATTATGTAAAATAAAAAGGATGAAACGATGCAATAAATCATTTGGCAGCACACATTTTAACATGTTTAATCTATACTGAAACTTCTGCTACGGCTTATTTATCATTTAAACCCTTACATTAAGCTGATGTGCTTTTAAAAGCGATGGACTATTGAGAATGAGTGGAGTTCCTCCTGCCTTCTCTTCAATTAAAACTGTCCCCAAATTATTAACAAATGCAAACAAGTGGGTTGTTGAGTGTATTGAAATGAGTCAGTAAAGCGCAGTCAGATGAGCTCAGAGTGTTCTTGGCACTCAGAGTATTTCTAAAGGGCAATTTCATACTCTGTGCTCAGGTAAAGAGTCATTCATTATCCGCTAAATGGAGCTTTTACAAATTTCATATGTGACCCGTGCTGGAAAAATGAGTCACGCTGAGCAAATTCAATAATGAGGTTTATTTTGTGTTGTTTTCACATTCAACATTTAAAAAACAAAATTAAGCCCTTCAATATGTTGTTTGATTTGTTGGAGTTGAAGAATGATAAATCATTTGAAGCAGGAGTCAGCAAAGTTTTGAGGGGGGAAATGTATTTATTTTCTTTTTTCTTTTCTTTTATTTTGTATTTAAATTTTTTATTTTAATTTAATTATTTTTTTCTTTTTAATTTAAGTTTTTATTTTTATTTTATTTATTTATTTTTTATTTAATTGTATTGTTTTTTTTATTAAATTAAATTAAATAATTACTATTTAAATAATTTTATATATATTTATTTAATTATTAAAATGTATAATTATTATTTTTATTATTTTTTCATTTTAATTTAACTTAACTTTATATTTTATTTAGATTTTTAAAACTTTTTAATTACATTTTTTAAATTTAATTTTATTATTTGGTCTTTTATTTACTTTATTTTTAATAGTTTAATGGTATTTAGTTTAGTAATATTTTTAATTTTTGTATTTTATTTTTTTTCTTTTCTTTAATTTTAAAATATAATTTTATAATTTTTTTTCTTTTTAGTTTAATTTTCTTTTTAATTTTAATTTAATTTGATTGTATTGTTTTTTTTATTAAGTTAAATTTAATTAATAATTCAATTAAATGTTTTTTTTCTTTTTATTTTAAAGCTTCATTTGACATCTCTTAGCAATTATTTAGGAAGTTACAACAACTATACAAAATAAGATAGTTTACCAAAGATTTTTTTACAAACTCTTCTTTCTGTAAGTATTTACACTGACTGAAAAAAAATGATTTAGTCAGACTGACTTAACTATTTATTTAATATTTATTACTAACTTATTTATTGCCTTGATTTGATTGGAATAATCTTGAAATGTCAATTTTAAAGCGTTTTTAACAAGAAAAATAATTATCAGGGAAATACCAATGGACTTTGAATAGAAATTAACCAAATAATCAATAAAAACACACTATTTATCTGAAGTATTTAACAATATATTTAATTTCAGTATTTAATTTGTGTAACCCAATTGTTTAATTGCCTAAATTGTGTAACTTCACAACACACTTGCATGTATTTGAATAGATGTGATTGATTTACTACTCTTACTGCATTAATGTCAATATTTTGGGGTTCAATTTCAGTTTAAGCAGCTAAAGTGCTCGCTTCAGCTATTGAATAATTAAGATCACTCAATCAATTGACCCAGAATAATGATAAGGTAAAGAAAATCAAACAAAAACACGGGGATCATAGACCAGTTTTCAGTGAATTAATCCATTCAGCGTGTGTGTTTGACTGTAAAACACAAGCTCTGTCATATTTCGTGATTTGTTTCTGGAGAAAATCACATTGTAAATGTGAAATACAGTTGAAAAGCCCACGGGTTCTCTTCTGGATAAAGCAAAGCAGTGTTGAACGGTCAGCATGGAAGCATTGATGGACACTGTTGCACACTGAATTTACACACACACACACCTCACATTGTTTCCGCTGACATTCAGGATCACGTTTTGATTTCATCATGTGTGTGTTTGCTGTGTTTAGTCGTCGGGAATCAATCAGTTTGCCTTGTCAGGTGTTTGCAGGCAGGTTGAGTTGGTTTGTGAGGAAACAAGCTCCTGACAGGATGTTTTCTGCTGTACTCAATCCATCAGGTGTGAGTTCTGCACAGTTTTATTCTGTATTTGTGTGTGCATGATCATTTTTTTAATGCACCGGCTGTGAATCTGAATGTGTGCGCGTGAGTTTAATATGTTTGTGCATGTGTGTGTTGACCTGACAGACAGATGTACAGAGGGAAAGACATTAGTGTGACCGTGTGAAACGGCAGAGAGATGATGGAGAGAGATGAAGTAAAAGATGAAAGCATGGGAGTCTGAATGAGGAGCGCAGGAGTGTGTGTTTGCGTGTGTGTGTGAAGAGCTGGAGGTCACTGGAGTGAATGTGAGGGGAAATAAAGCTGTGACTCATCTGAAGTACCTGCTCTACTCATTCATGCTCATCTACACACACACACACACACACACACACACACACACACACACACACACACTGTGCAGAGACCAGATGAAGATTCACAATACATTAACACGAGCCATCATCGCTGTGTATTACACACTTTCTGAAATGAGCTGTAATATCTCTGCTCGGGTAACTGCTGATCTTCAAACATCCACCTGTCTGGGTCAGAGCTGCCAATGTTTAGTTCTGTCAATTTCTGCATGTATTTATTTATTTATGTGACTATTGCCTAAAATATACATGTGGAACATAAGATGTGCACACATAATTTGAA
>NC_141032.1:1825000-1842500 GCF_052040795.2 Danio rerio
TTTGAAATACATGATCCCTCCTGGTGTTTGGACAGCTGGAGTCTCACTTTTACTGGCACTGCTGGCAAACAGTTCAGCTGAGAGCTGCCGAGATGCCAAGCCTGAAACCCCCAGCGAAGCAATTACCACATCAGACCCGTTCATCCAGAGACACACACACACACACACACACACACACATCAGACCCGTTCATCCAGAGACGCACATCAGACTGACTGATTCCACTGTACTCCAGTCAACACTTCTTTCTTCCTTCCTTTCCTCTAGATTGTTCTTTATTTTGCTCTTGTTTTTCCTTCCTTCATTCTTTCATTTTCCTCTTGATTGTTTTTATTTTCCTTATTCTTCCTTCCATCCTTCCTGCCATTCTTTCTTCTTTCCTTCCTTCTTTTCTTGCTTTCTTCCTTTTCCTCTTGATTGTTTTTTCTTTTCTTTGTTCTTTTTAATTTTTTTTGTACTTTTTTCTCTTGTTTTCCTTCCTTCCCTCATTTTCCCATTGATTGTTTTTATTTTTCTCCTGTCCTTCCTTCTATCCTTGTCATTATTCACTTCCTTCCTTCCTTCCTTCATTCCTTCATTTTCCTCTTGTTTTGTATTTTCTTCTTGTCCTTCCATCCATCCTTCCTTCCATCCTTCCTTCCTTCCTTCCTTTCTTCATTTTCCTCTTGACTTTTTTCTTGTCCTTCCATCCTTCCTTCCTTTCTTCCTTCCTTCATTTTCCTCTTGATTGTTTTGTATTTTCTTCTTGTCCTTCCATCCATCCTTCCTTCCTTCCTTCCATCCTTCCTTCCTTCATTTTCCTCTTGATTGTTTTGTATTTTCTTCTTGTCCTTCCTTCCTTCCTTTCTTCATTTTCCTCTTGACTTTTTTCTTGTCCTTCCTTCCATCCTTCCTTCCTTCCTTCCTTCATTTTCCTCTTGATTGTTTTGTATTTTCTTCTTGTCCTTCCATCCATCCTTCCTTCCTTCCTTCCTTCCTTCATTTTCCTCTTGATTGTTTTGTATTTTCTTCTTGTCCTTCCATCCTTCCTTCCATCCTTCCTTCCTTCCTTCCTTTCTTCATTTTCCTCTTGACTCTTTTCTTGTCCTTCCATCCTTCCTTCCTTCCTTCCTTCATTTTCCTCTTGATTGTTTTGTATTTTCTTCTTGTCCTTCCATCCATCCTTCCTTCCTTCCTTCCATCCTTCCTTCCTTCATTTTCCTCTTGATTTTTCCTTGTCCTTCCATCCTTCCTTCCTTTCTTCATTTTCCTCTCGATTGTTTTGTATTTTCTTCTTTTCCTTCCTTCCTTCCATTCTTCCTTCTTTCCTTCCTTCATTTTCCTATTGATTGTTTTTTTATCTTGCTCTTTTCCTTCCTTCCTTCTTTTTATTTGCCTCTTTATTAATCTCTGTTTGTTTTCCTCTTGTTCTTCTTTCCTTAGGTTTCATCCCTTCCTTTTTACTTTCTTTCTCTCTTAATATTCCTTCCTTCCTTCCTTCTTTTATCCCTATTCTGTTCCTCTAGATGTATTCTGTTTTTCTCTTCCTCCTGTTTCCTCCTCCTCTGAGCACCTGTCAGACACTGCTGGGCTAAAGGTCAGTCTGCTGCAGGATTGAGTGTCTGGACACTGACTTACACACAGACAATTCTGGATACTTTGTCACTCTAATTAGATGCCCATGTGTGATTTAGTGCACTCGCTGTGTTTTACGGCTGAAGGGTCCTAAAGTTTGTTCTGGGAGCAGATGCTGATTGTAATCTGTGCTGGAGTGTGCAGTGTGTACATCAGGGCTTTGTCCTTGACTTCTTGTTGACCGAGTTTCAGAGAAAGCAGTGTGTTGAGTTTCTTTTGTTGGGAATGTTGTGGAATGTGAGAAACCTGGATGTGATTCTGCCAAGTGTTGAGCTCACTGACTTTGACTGTTCAAGCTTCACTGATGTGTAACTCAATGCCATAAATGCCACTATTTGCTAGATTTCACTTTCCCTCTTTCCCTGCTTCACTGTTTCCATTTCTTCTGTCTTTATTTGCCTTGTTTCCCAGTTATTCTCCTTTTATTAATTCTTACTCGCTTCCTTTTCTCATTCGTTTGTTCATTCTTTGATTAATTAAACTATTCAATCTGTTCTTTTTTTCTTTCTTTTTTTCCTTCCTTCCTTCATTTTTGTTCATTCATATATTTATTGTTGTACCTTCCTTTCTTCATTCAATCATTCATTCTGTTGTACCTTCCTTTCTTTCTTCATTCATTCATTCATTCTGTTGTACCTTCCTTTCCTCATTCATTAATTAATTCTGTTGTACCTTCCTTTCTTCATTCATTCATTCATTTATTCATTCATTCATTCTGTTGTACCTTCCTTTCCCCATTCATTAATTCATTCTGTTGTACCTTCCTTTCTTCATTCATTCATTTATTCATTCATTCATTCATTCTGTTGTACCTTCCTTTCCCCATTCATTAATTCATTTATTGTTGTACCTTCCTTTCTTCATTTATTCATTCTGTTGTACATTAATTCATTTATTCTTTCATTCATTCATTCATTAATTCATTCATTCATTCATTCATTCATTATTGTACCTTCATTTCTTACTTAATTTATTATTCTGTTGTACGTTCATTCATTCATTTTGTTGTTCATTCGTTAATTCATTCGTTCATTGTTGTACCTTCCTTTCTTCATTCATGCATTCATTCATTCATTCTGTTGTACCTTTCTTGGTTCATTGATTCATTCATTGGGTCTTTCTTTTTTCTTTCCTTTTCTCATTTTGTCATTCCCTTCCTTCATTCCTTCCTTTATTTTGTTATTTCTTTAATTTCTTCCTTCCTTCCTTTATTCTGTTCTACCTTCCTTTCTTCATTTCTTTTAGTTTATTCTGTTCGTTCGTTCATTCATTCATTCATTTCTTTATTTTAGTCCTTCCCTTTTTCTTTCATTCATTTATTCATTTTGTTCTTTGTTTTAGTTCTTCCCTTTTTCATTCATTCATTCATTCATTCATTCATTCATTCATTCATTCATTCATTCATTCATTCAGTTCTCTTCCTTTCTTCTGTTCTTGCTTAGCTTTTTTTCTGCTTTTCATACATTTATACATTCATTTGTTAATTTATTTTTGTTCCTTTCTCATTTTCTTCCTTCCTTCTTTCCTTCCTTCTCCTTTCTACCTTCCGGTCTTGCTTCATTGATTGATTAATTCATTCATTTAGTTTTTCTTTCTTTCCTTTCTCATTTTGTTTGTTCATTTATCCTTTCTTCTGTTCTTGCTTTTTCTTTTTCCTTCCTTCTTTCTTTTCCATTTTTTCCTCTTTCTCATTTTCCTTCTTGTTTGCTTTTGTTCTTCTCGTATTTTCCTGTCCTCCTTGATCTTCTGTTTTCCTGTTCTTCTCCACATCGATTGATTGAGTGGCCGATCAGCTGAAGGAGTGACAAATTCTGGATCTCATTACCCGTGTGTTAACCTGCCTTTATCTTTCCTCATTAACTTCCCAAAGGCTATTCTCTCTCGTCCGCCCCATGGGGCTCGTAATAATGCAAATTACTGTATTATTTCTGTGCTTCATTTGCTGCTGGCGTGCTGGGCGGATGGTGATAACTTTCTTTGCTGTTTATGGCTGTCACTTTTAATGTCCCTCCTAAAACACACACAGATTGCTCGACTTTTGCTGTTTGCCATAGGATGGATGGTGGATATATATTTAGATTGTTAATATATGAGGTCAGAAGGGTGTATGTGTGAGAAATGACCAGCCAGAGAGTGAACAATTATTGTATTCCATATATTACATTCAGAAACATATGCTTTAGCTAGATTACGAACACAGGCTCATTGTGAATACGTACCCACGTATACATTTTTGGAGAGTGCAAATTTTGTAGCCAGAAATTTTGTTTGCATGGTGGCACAGTGAGTAGCGCTGTCGCCTCACAGCAAGTAGGTTGCTGGTTCGAGCCTCGACTGGGTCAGTTGGCATTTCTGTGTGGAGTTTGCATATTCTCCCCATGTTGAATATATCTCACCCTTTTCTATTTGTGTGCCCAAATGTATTTGAAGAGTTTCAAGTTAATAAATGACGGGAAGTTATGCTAAGGTTAACAAGCCTATAGCATATATCTTGCTGTCTGCAAAAGACAAATTTAGATGTACCATGTAACTCCCATAAGTGCATACCATTCGACACAACTGCACAAGCTTCGTTTTAACCTTTATAAACGAATGTTAATGTTACTCTGTAATTTAGACAGTCTACTGTCTAAATTACCGTGCTAACAGAGCTAACGTTAACAGAGAGCACCCGATTGCAAACGTCAATAATGCAGCGTAATGGAATATCTCGATCAAACTCCGCTTTAACTACTCTACAAGTTTATAAACTGCATCTGGAACCCAATTAAGATACAAAAATCTATTTAACAAAAATAGTGATGCAGTGAAGTAATTTTCGCTCAACCGAGCTTTCTCTGTTGCTATGTGGAGTAGCCTGTGCCAGTCACCTTTTACCTCCACCCCGCCCTCCGCGACGTCTCCCGAGCGTCTCACTCACTCATGCGGGCATGCATTGTGGTCTCATGAGGAAACGCAGCTTTTTGATACAATGTTCATCTTGTTCCTGAATACAAATAATTTTTCAATTATTTGTTCAAAATAAGTATTCGTAAAAAACGCGCTATTCGTGCCTTTCCGAATAGCATATTCGGGTTCGGCTTCCCCCATTATTTATATATATATATATATATATATATATATATATATATATATATATATATATATATATATATATATATATGTGTGTGTATGTATGTATGTATATATATATATATATATATATATATATATATATATATATATATATATATATAGATAGATAGATAGATAGATAGATAGATAGATAGATAGATAGATAGATAGATAGATAGATAGATAGATAGATAGATAGATAGATAGATAGATAGATAGATAGATAGATAGATAGATAGATATATATATATATATATATATATATATATATATATATATATATATATATATATATATATATATATATATATATATATAGATATATCAACTGTAACTATATATGCAATCTAAATAACTACATTCTCACCTAAAAAAAGACTTAAGTACATTGTTGTCCAACAGCTGGAATATTTGTCAAACTGTTGAGTGTCCTCTGCATGTTGCTGTATGTGGGCGGAGTAATACACAAGGGTGAAAAGGCTGGTCGAGTGCTGTTATTGCAGAATATAGCACAGCTATCAGCCAATCAGATTCAAGAACCAGAACGAACTGTTGTATAAATATACTGTACTGTGTATATATGTATATGTATATATGTGTGTGTGTGTATATGTGTGTATGTGTATATATATATATATGTATATATATATATATATATATATATATATATATATATATATATATATATATATATATATATATATATAAATATATATATATATATATATATAAATAAGTTTTTATTTTTATTTTAATAAAAACATTTCCTTCCAATAATCAGGGGAAAAGCTCTTAGTCCGGCAGATGGCTTTAGTATTTCATGCGTGTCATTTATTTTATTCATGATCTCTTATCATCTGCTGCCGTTTTGGCCTCATCAAACCCATCATCATATTCATTCGCTTTCATCTTCTGCTTGTTAGGATCTGCTTTATTGAACCTGTGAAAAGCAGAGCTCTGCTTGTATGAATGCAGTTTTGTTTTGTGTTAGTGAATATGATCTGTTTACTGATTAAACACACTAACATTCATCAGTGTTTATTATACATTAAACTCAGCTCCGGCTTTTCACATGAGGTTATTCAGTCTGATCAGACTTCAATGAAGATCAACAACCCCTTTAATAAAAGAACACATTGTCAGGTAATGCATGAGTAAAACACACATTTATCTATATCATTTGAAGTACGAATACGTGAAAATATTACTTTTGCTTTATTTAGAACTTATTTTACAAGAAGTAAAATAACTGTTTGTATGTATTTGATTCTTTACAGTGTAAAAATAGTTTGTTTACAAGCACAATTTGAAAATGAGTTATGCCAAAAGCATGCTTGCAAATTCTGAAAATAGGGTAATACGAAATATTTATTTTACCCACATGATGCATTAAAAATCAGCTTCATGTCTGTGACTGTGCTGTTTATCTGATGCAGCCGGAGATTGAGGCACTCTGATAGGCACGTGAAAACGATGGGCGGGGAGAACTAGCATTACAGGCACTGGCCACAAAAACAGCCACAGAGAGCTTAAAGCAGAAAACTCCAATATTCTGAAAGGTGTAATGAATAAGCTGATGGGTGTTTTGAGCTGAAACTTTACAGACACATATTGGAGACACAAACTTAAATCTTGAAAAGGGGTAAAGTAGGTGCCCTTTAAAAAAAGGAGTACAGATTTATTAGTGACATTCAGGCTCTGTTGTATTCATACCCAGTTCCAATTTAACCCAAACATCTAATGTGTAGCATTAAAAAAGCCAATGTCAAAAAGCAATTGCAAAAAATCTGAAAAATAATTAGAATAATATTTTAAGAGTCCTGTAGAATTTACCAAGTTGTTTGCTTTATTTATTTTTATTTTTAGAATTTTGTTATTTTTAAAGGTCAAGAGTCATATTTGATGCATTAAAACTAAATGTACATTTTGATCTGCAAAATTCAGGTTGTTTTATTCATACCCAACAGCTAATGTGTTGCATTAAAAAAACAGCAACAACAAAAACAACAACAACATAAAAACCCTGATATATCTCAAAGAAATTGCAAAAAATCTGAAAAAGAGTTAAATATTAAGATAATATTTTGAGAGTTTTGTAGCATTTACTAAATGTTTTTTTTTTTTATCCAACTGTACATGTTTATTGGCAGAAATTGGGCTCGTTTTCATTTTATACTCAATTTCAATTGAACCCAAACAACAAAAAAATCACTCAAAAAGAAATTGCAAAAAATCTGAAAAATAATTAGAATAATATTTTGAGAGTCTTGTAGAATTTGCTAAGTTGTTTGCTTTATTTGTTTAGAATTATTATAAGTTTATTTTTATTTTTATGAAGAATCAAATTTTATCGAGTCATATTGAAAGCATTAAAACCAAATGTACATTTTGATCAACCCAAACATCTAATGTGGAGCATTAAAAAACAATAACGACAACAACGACAACAACAATAAAAACCCTGATATCACTCGAAAAGAAAATGCAAACGGAAAGAGTTATGATAATATTTCTTGTTGCATTTACTAAATGTTTTTTTTATTAAATTTTTTATATTTGTGGATAAAAAAACTTTTTTTATCATAATTTTTATAATTTTTTTTATGAAGGCCAAGAATCATATTTGATGCATTAAAACCAAATGTACATGTTTATTGGCAAAATTCAGGCTCTGATTTATTCAACTCTAATTTAACCCAAACATCTGAAAAAGATTTTGATAATATTTTGAGTCTTGTAGTCTTTTTTTAAAATTAATTAATATATATATATATATATATATATATATATATATATATATATATATATATATATATATATATATATATATATATATATATATATATATATTAAAAAAACAAACAAAAAAGTTTGGGGTCAGTTTTTTTATTAATAATTTTATTTAATAATTTAAATAAAATTATTCTGTTCATTAAGGCGGTATTTATTTAAATGTAAAAAATGTTCAATTGTTAAATACTTGTGTATTAAATATTTATTAAATATTTATAATTATAAAATAACTGTTCAAAAGTAGTTTATAGGGCAATAAAAATTCACCATTTTACATTCTGTATTGTATGTGTGATGATATAAATGCAGCCTTGGTGAGCAGGAGAAGCTTATTTTAAAACATCTAAAAATCCTACTGACCCCTGATTTTGACCGGTTTTCCAAGGTCAGGAATCATGTTTGATGCATTAAAAGACATATTACATGCAAACCGCACGAAATGACATTACACATCCATTTAATCTGAACATTGTAACTCGAGTCTGTGAATTCAATCTGTGAAAGCCATAAATCAGATTTGGTTCTTGTCTTAATTTAATTAAACATGAAGAACAGAGACGCTATTAAAAAGACCTACAGTACTACTGCAGATCAGTGAGGACCTTCTGGTTGAACTGTTATATAAAACTAATGTCACATGTGCGGATATTTGGGAAAATTGCACTTTTGGCAATGCTTGTCTTATAATGCTGAACTATAAATGACTGTTTCATAATATACAAAGATGAATGCTCCATATTTATTTTTGTTCTCATAACTTGAATGATATGCTTCTGACTGGATTCTAATAGGCTTCATCACACAGTCGATGCGTTTCGATCCTCAAGAGGGATTCCTGTTTGTTTTTGGCAAAGTGAGTGACGCACTATATTGTTAAAACAATTACGAAGCGATGTTAGATGGTAAATATCACACCTTCCTGCTGGTCAATCTAATGGCAGCTTGTCTTTTCGGAGTGTCTGCGGGGTAAACAGGAGCTTTTAAAGACGTCCTGCAGTGTAGTTTGTAGCCCGGTGGAGATTGTGGAAAATGGATAAAGTGCTCGTGTTTGAGAGCTGAAGGTCTTTCAAGTGTCGTCCAATTTCAAAGCAATTTGAGGGGTTGCTTGTTCTGCTGTTTTGTGTAAAACACAAGGTTATTCTGGCCTCAGTCGCTCTTTCATTAAGATCTTTAATAACAGAGTGTGTCTGATGGATGAGCGTCAGCCTTTGGTGTCAATTGATGACGCATTTGAATGTCTTTTAGATGTAATTACATGCTATGATTAGTTAATAATTGAATTTGATCCTATTTTGGATTAATATTTGCTGAGAAGCTCTTCATAAAGACCTCATTTATTTAGTATTACATAATAAAACTTTTGATCTAGTAAATGTTTATATATTTCAAATATTCAATGTTTGTGACTTTTTCAATCTGGTGCTATTGGAAGTTTATGAAACAACTTTAAGATGGAAAAATGTTTAAATATTCATATTTACTTTTAAGGAGATGTAACTAGTATTTCTGTATCTTTTTGCTTTAGAGTTTTATATCCTCATTATTTTATTAAGATTTTGTTTTTCTTTTGATGACAGGAGTTTTAGTGTAAAGAGTAAACAAATGAAATAATTTTCAGAATAATAGTGTTCTTGTAATTTAAATATAAAAATATTTAAAATACATATAAAAAAAAAAAAAATATATATATATATATATATATATATATATATATATATATATATATATATATATATATATATATATATATATATATATGTGTGTGTAATTTATATATATATAATTTATATGTATTTTAAATATTTGTATATATATTTTAAATATTTTTATATTTAAATTACAAGAACACTATTATTCTGAAAATTATTTCATTTTCAATAATATAAATATATATATATATTTAAATATATATATATATATATATATATATATATATATATATATATATATATATATATATATATATATATATATATATATATATATATATATATATATATATGTGTAAATGTAATAATGAAATAATAATTATTAATTAATTGTATATTTTTTTAAGTCAAGGTAAAGAGTTTTAAGTCAAAAGTAAAAAATGTAATAATAATAATAAATAATAATAATAATAGATGATGATGATGATAGATAATAATGATTGTGATGATGATGATAATAATACTAATAATAATAATTAGAAATAATAATGATGATAATAATAGTAATAATATTAATAAAACAAATGGTATAATAGTGTATTTGTATTGTAAACTTAAAATTAAACTAGAACATAAATATATTTAAAAAAATCATATAAATAAATTTTTTATAATAATAAATTATTATTTATTGTAATTTTATTTATTTTTAAGTTAATAATATTAATAAAATATATAATAAATAATAATAATAATAATAATAATAATAATAATAATAATAAAAATAAATATTAAGTAATAATAAAATCAAGAATAATTATTATAAATATATGAATAATAAAACAGATAATAATGATACATATAATAATAATAATAATAATAATAATAATAATAATAATAATAATAATAAAAATAAAATGACCTTCTGAGCTTTGTCTAATCGCAGGACGTTTAGAAGTAAAATAAAAAATATATATAAGTATATAAAATATAAATATTAATGAAGTATTTTTTTTAAAATTGTGTCTTTATGATGTAAACATTAAAAATATAAAGCTTAAATGTAAAAAAGCATAAAAATCATATAAATAAAAACATAATTATACATATTGTTATTTTTAATTAATTATATACTTTTGGAAGTTTTGAAGAAGTAAATAAATAATAATAATAATAATAATGATGATGATGATGATAATGATACTACTACTAATAATAATGATAATAACAATAATGATACTGCTACTACTACTACTATTAATAATGATGATAATAAAACGAAAAGACCTTTTAAGGTTTGTCTATTCAGCAGAACATTTGGTGTGTCCTGATCAAGTGAATCCTAATGCATAATCATTGGTTCAGCTTCAGGCGTTCTGATCTCATATGTTCCTGCAGTGATTATGGAGATGACTGGGTGCGCTCTGCATATGGCAGTAGGTGAAAGGCCAGCGCTTGTTTTTTTTCTTCTTCTGAAATACCGGGCCACCCACAGTGTTAATTAGAGAAGTGAGGTTTAAGGTGGATTTATAGTTGGGATCCTCCCTCCAAAAGACAGATGAGTCCTCCGAGACGGTTCAGTCAATATCACATTTATTTCATTTATGTTCACTGCTAAAATCAGCCTAACCTCTGTCGTAAGCAACACTGCACGTCCCAAGGAATTACAGTCTCTCTCATTTCTCAGTTTTTAGATGCCTTTTTCAGCGTTCTTGACTCATCTTGAGCTCAATTCTGCACCATAAAATACTGAAATTTACTCAAAAAGGGCTAATATATGAACATTTTTTACTGTGAAATGGCAAGTTACACATTAAATTAAATATGAAATGAAGTATGAAAAGGTAGCAGCATGTACAAAAATACTCTAGCATTGCACTAAGGTTTACCAGTCATCTGTTAAAACATGCAATCAACTATGTTTTCAAGATGTTAGCAGTATATACTGAAACAATGAAACCATGGCAATTTGGCAATTATGTTAGCAACAAGCTACTAATGTGTTATCACAACAATAATGTCTTAAAACATGCTGGCAACAAGTTATGTAAGCAACATGCTACTACAGTGTCTTAAAACATGCTGACAACAAGTTATGTTAGCAACATGCTACTAATGTGTTGAATCATGACAACGTTGTCTTAAAACATGCTTGCAACATGTTACATTAGCAACATGCTACTAATGTGTTAAATCATTAAAATAGTGTCTTAACATGCTGACAATGTTATGTTAGCAACATGCTAATTTGTTAAATCCTGACAACGTTGTCTTAAAACATGCTTGCAACATGTTATGTTAACAACATGTTACTACAGTGTCTTAAAACATGCTTGCAACATGTTATGTTAACAACATGCTACTACAGTGTCTTAAAACATGCTTGCAACATGTTATGTTAACAACATGCTACTACAGTGTCTTAAAACATGCTTGCAACATGTTATGTTAACAACATGCTACTACAGTGTCTTAAAACATGCTTGCAACATGTTATGTTAACAACATGCTACTAATGTGTTAAATCATTAAAATAGTGTCTTAAAACATGCTGACAATGTTATGTTAGCAACATGCTAATTTGTTAAATCCTGACAACGTTGTCTTAAAACATGCTTGCAACATGTTATGTTAACAACATGTTACTACAGTGTCTTAAAACATGCTTGCAACATGTTATGTTAACAACATGCTACTACAGTGTCTTAAAACATGCTTGCAACATGTTATGTTAACAACATGCTACTACAGTGTCTTAAAACATGCTTGCAACATGTTATGTTAACAACATGCTACTAATGTGTTAAATCATGACAACGGTGTCTTGAAACATGCTTGCAATATGTCATGTTAGCAGCGTGCTACTACAGTGTCTTAAAACATGCTGACAACATGTTATGTTAGCAACATGCTACTACAGTGTCTTAAAACATGCTGACAACGTTATGTTAGCAAGATGCTACTAATGTGTAAAGTTATGACAACGTTGTCTTAAAACATGCTTGCAACATGTTATGTTAGCTACATGCTACTACAGTGTCTTAAAACATGCTGACAACATGTTGTTAGCAACATGCTACTAATGTGATAAATCATGATAGCAGTGTCTTAAAACATGCTAGCAACATGTTCAGTTAAGCTAGCAAATTGTTTTCCACAATATGGAACATGCTACTAATGTGTTCAAATATAATGACTATTAAAACATGCTAGCCATATGTTAAATTAGATTAGCAACTTAGTAAGATATTCTAGAAATGTCCTAGCAAAATGCTTAAGCATGTTAGAAACATTTTAGCAACATGCTACAACCTTCTATGTAAACATTCGAAACATACGAGCATTGTGCTTGCATGCTATTTTAAAACGTTAGCAATGTATTAAGTCACTAGCACAAATTAAGTCAAAGCATTTCAGAATGTATAACATGTTTTTGTTTTGTAAAAATGCGTTGCTAACATTTCTTGCACAGAAATGTGCTATTTTAGCATATATCACAATTTTTATCAAATTTTAACACGTTATGATTAGTGTGCTTGAATTAGCACAATGTTTCAAATCCATAAAATCTTTATTAGCATGTTGCTAATGTGTTGCAGCACATTCCTAGCATATTTCTAGCATGTTTTAACATTATTGCTAAAATTCTTCTAGCATGCACATTGCTGTCATTAAAATGCTATGTTTATTGAATGCTAAAATTCCTTTCAACATTAACAATCTAGAACGTTTACATTTTAAAGTACGCTGCTTTTAGTCAGACCGCTTCAGTGAGATTAGTATTGAGCTAGCTAAGTTGAAACATAAAAATAAGGTGAAATACCTACAGCACTAAATGAGTGGGGATCTGGGAGAACATGCTAACTCCACACAGTAGTGCCAACTGACCCAGCCGGGACTCGATCCACTGACCTTCTTGCGACAGTGCTAACCTCAGAGCCACCATGTCGCCGCCTTGGTTTTATATAAGAAATAAATGTGTGATGCTGTGCCATGCTGTTCCTGTTTTAAGCTCATCACTTTATGGATGAGAAGCGTTGCTGTTGTATGAAGTATGAGCTGATTTGAGGCTTTAATGCCATGTTCCTGCACTGGTTTGAATGTGAAGTGACTGCTGTGTGAAGCTGAAGGTTAGAGTGGAGGGTTTTGCTTTTGTGAGCAGGGTTTTTCAGTGCTGTCCATCTGCGACGGCATTGACTTTCAGCCGCTCTCTCCTGGATTTCTGTGCTGAAAGCGCTGCATTAATGCATCCGTGAGTCTCCATGACTGCTGCATCTCGCTCTGCACTGTGCACTGATACTGATGTTAGTACTTCAGTCCTGCCTGCTGGAGCTTTTCTTTTCTCTAGATACAGACCGAGTCACAGGTCAGAAACGCAGCAGAACGGACAAAATCTAGTTGAAAACACATGCTACGAGTGCTATTTAGAGCAATCTTCAGTATTTTCTTAAACATTAACATTTTAAATTATGATGTGAAAACTGAGAATGAATGAATTAACGAACGAATGAATAAACGAATGAACTAACAAATAAATAAATGAACAAATTAATATATAAGACTGAATGAACAAATGAGCGAGCGAATGAATAAATGAACAAACAAATAAATGAGCGAATTAATTAACAAACAAATGAAAGAATGAATGAACGAACTAATGAATGAATGAATGAATGAAAGAGCAAATAAATGAATGAACGATTGTACGAACTAATGAATGATTAAAGGACCGAATGAATGAACGAACGAATTAATTAACAAATGAATGAATGAATAAATGAGTGAGTGAATTGATGAATGGATGAACCAACAAACAAACAAATAAATGAATGACCAAATGAATGGATGAAAGATTGAATGGAGGCACAAACAAATGATCGAACGAATAAACCATTGAACAAATGAAGGAACAAATGAATGAATGAACGAACAGTTGAATAGACAAATAAACAAACAAACTAATGAATGAACGATTGAATGAATGAATAAATGAACAAACGAACAAATAAATGATTTAATGAATGAACGAACTAGCAAACGATTTAGGGAATCATTGAACAAATGCATGAATGAATGAACAAAAGGTGTATGAATGAATGAATTAACAAATGAATTAATTAACAGATGAATGAATGAATGAATGAATGATTGGATGAATGAATAATTGGATAAATGCACAACTGAAGGAATAAGCAAATGAACGAAAAAACAAATGAACGAACAATTGAATAAACAAGCGAATGAAAAAAATAATGAATGAATGAAGGAACAATCAAATGAATGAACGAACGAATGAAGAACGAACGAACGAAAACAAACAAATAAATGAACGATTGAATGAACAAGCGAATGAATGAATGAATGAAACGAGTGAATGATAGAATGAATAAATGATTGAAGGAATAAACGAATTAATGATTGAATGAACAAACAAATGAATGAACAAATTAACGAATAAATTAGCGTATGAATGAACGAGTGAATAAATGAATTATTAAAAGTAATGAAAAATCTAAATTATCATCACATGAAAACATTAATAATGACATAAAACCAAAAGTCCACCCAAACAAACTCATGACTTTCTTGAAGAGTTCAAACAAAATCAATCCAAATGTGCGTCTTCGTTTGTGGAACAGATCAAGCTGACTCTGCATCTGCACAGATCAACAACTGGGTCAAATATTGACGAGTCATTAATGCGGTGCACTATTGAGCTGAATATTGTTTAGAGGTGACATTGAGCTCATATAGTAGCTGACAGTCGGCGCCGCAAACCCTTTATCAAACTTTACTTCAGTAAATCTGATGTTGAAGCAGAGCCGGAGTCTTCAGATGTCCTGCTGAGTCTCGTATTCCTGCTGTTCTGCACAACCCACCGCTTCATTTCTGCTTTGTGGAGAGATTAAAGGAGAGCATTTTCACTTTTCTCCAGTCTGTTGCTCAGACAAACTCACTCCGGCATCAGAGAGTTTAGAAAAGAGGAAAGAATAAACACTTTAGAAACTGCTGGATGTCGAGAGCTGGATGTTGGATTCATTGTGTTGAACTAGCAGATCGTTTTGCACCCGCTAGGTTACATGAAAAGTGTCCTGAAAAAAATGGCAATGATAATAACTTGTCCTCAGTTTTTGAGAAAAATAAACCACAAATACACTCACCGGCCACTTGAATAGGTGTTCAACTGATCGTTAATGCAAATTTCTAATCAGCCAATCACATGGCAGCAGCTCTATGCATTTCGGCATGTAGACATGGTCAAGATGATCTGCTGCAGTTCAGAGCGAGCATCAGAATGGGGAAGAAAGGGGATTTAAGTGACGCTGAACGTGGCATGGTTTTTGCTGCCAGAAGGGCTGCTCTGAGCATTTCAGAAACTGCTGATCTACTGGGATTTTCACGCACAACCATCTCTAGGGTTTACAGAGAATGCTCCAACAAAGAGGAAATATCCAGTGAGCGGCAGTTCTGTGGACGCAAATGCCTTGTTGATGTTAGAGGAGAATGGCCAGACTGGTTCCAGCTGATATAAAGGCAACAGTAACTCAAATAAGCACTCGATACAAAATAAAATGCTGGTTGGTTTTAACCTAATTCTGGGTCAAATATGGACAAAGTTGGGTTTTTCCAGTATAACAAAAATAAAATGCTGTGTTATTTTAGCCCAACATTGGTTTAATTGTTTTTCTCAGTTAAATTTAAACGACACCTGTGTAACAAAAATAAATGCTGGTTTGTTTTAGCCCAGCATAGGGTCAAATATGGACAAACCCAACACATGTGGTAGTTTTGTCAGATAAATTTTAAAAGGCACCTGTATAGCAAAAATACAATCCTGGGTTATTTTAGCCTAATGCTGGATCAAACATGGACAGTCCTAACGCTGGGTTAATATTTTCAGTTAAATTAAAATTACAGCTGTTAACAAAAAATAAATGCTGGGCTGTTTTAGCCTAATGTTGGGTGAAATATGGAAAACCCAAAGCTGGGTTAATTTAAGCTAAATTTAAAATACCCCAGTATAACAAAAATAAATGCTGGGTTGTTTTAGTCCAATGTCAAATATTGACAAACCCAATGTTGGGTTAATTTTTTCAGATAAATTAAGATAAAACCAGTAAAATAAATGCTGGGTTGTTTTAGCCTAACGTTGTGTCAAATATAAACAAACCCAACAGTTGGGTTATTTTTTTTCAGATTTATTTTAATGACACCTGTATAACAAAAATAAAATGCTGCGTTATTTTTGCTTAAAGTTGGGTCAAATATAGACAAACCCAATGTTGGGTTAATTTTTTATTATTATTTTTTTAGCTAAATTTAAATTACCCCAGTAAAACAAAATGAATGCTCGATTGCTTTACCCTAACATTGGGTTAAATATGGACAAACTGAACATTGGGTTTATTTTATAAGTTAAATTTAAATGACACCAGTATAACAAAAAATAAAATGCTGGGTTGTTTTAGTCCAATGTCAAATATTGACGAACCCAATGTTGGGTTAATTTTTTTAGATAAATTTAGATAAAACCAGTGAAATAAATGCTGGGTTGTTTTAGCCTAACGTTGTGTCAAATATAAACAAATCCAACAGTTGGGTTATTTTTTTTCAGCTTTATTTTAATGACACCTGTATAACAAAAATGCTGCATTATTTTTGCTTAAAGTTGGGTCAAATATAGACAAACCCAATGTTGGGTTAATTTTTTTTTTAGCTAAATTTAAATTACCCCAGTAAAACAAAATGAATGCTCGATTGCTTTACCCTAACATTGGGTTAAATATGGACAAACTGAACATTGGGTTTATTTTATAAGTTAAATTTAAATGACACCAGTATAACAAAAAATTAAATGCTGGGTTGTTTTAACCTAATGTTGGGTCAAATATTGACAAACCCAGCAGGTGGGTTAATTTTTTTGTAGGTAAACTTAAATTACAACAGTATTGCAAAAATAGAATGCTGGGTTGTTTTAGCCCAACATGGGTTCATATATGGACAAATCCAACACTGGTTTATTTTTTCAGTAAAATTTAACCAACATCTGTACATCAAAAATGAAATTCTGGGTTATTTTACCTCAGGATTGGGTCAAATATAAACAAACCAAAAAGTTTGGTTAGAAAATGTGATTGAAATTGAAGGATTAAAGCCTTCTGCACTCGTTTACACTCGGTGTTTTCAATGTTTATCATAATACGAATGTTTCTTGAGCACCAAACAGTTTTTGTTGCATTTTTAATCAAACACTGCTCGGCCAGACGTCTTTCAAATCCTTAAACAACATCAATTATTAATCCTTATCATTAGAGACGCTGTGTTTATGA
>NC_141032.1:1845000-1882500 GCF_052040795.2 Danio rerio
TAAATATTTTTTTTATCAAAAGATTTCAGTTTAACTTTATCAAAAAAAAAAAAAATATATATATATATATATATTGAGGAATATCATATGAGTATATGACTGTATATCAGCACCTTGCATTGGCGAGGCCACAGGCCAAGTGCCTTAGTGTCCCTCCAGTGTGTCAATATACAGCTAATATACCAATAACTTTGACAGCCCTCAGACTATTGTCTGCTAGGAATAAATGACCATATTATATATCAAAATAAAGAACATTATTCACTTTGTTCAATCTTCATGTGTTGCAACAATTTTCAATACAACATTTTTAACAAGAACAAAAACAGAGAAAATTCTTTTTTCCCCAAAGTAGTGCATTTTCAAGATATTTAGATTATAACACAGAAACATACATACCCTGATGTGTGTGTGTGTGTGTGTGTGTGTGTATATATATATATATGTATGTATATATATATGTATGTATATATATATATGTATGTATATATATATGTATATATATGTATATGTATATATATATGTATATGTATATATATATATATATATATATATATATATATATATATATATATATATATATATATATATATATATATATATATATATATATATATATATATATATATATATATGTATATGTATATGTATATATATATATATATATGTGTATATATGTTTTCCCTTATCCCCAGTGGAAATTACACCTCTGGTTCAGTGGGTCTCTCTTACAATGCTGTGAGTTTACAAAGTGTAAAGTGCATGACAAAACCATTAAGGCCGGGTCCGAATCCACTTTTGCTATTTAAGGATGGATAAATACGCACCGGCGCATGGTCTAACAGGGCTGTGCGTATTCTCTCAATGAGTTCTGGGTGTGTTTTGAGCATAACCTGCATTAAACCAATCAGAGTCTCGTCTCTCATTCCCTTTAAGAGTCAGTTGTGTCGCTCCATGGTGTATTTGCTATTTACAAGACGGACTTTGTAAGTGTAAAAACTGAACGCATATATAGGAATATGTTTTCCCTTATCCCCAGTGGAAATTACACCTCTGGTTCAGGGGGTCTCTGCTCTTGCAATTCTGTGAGTTTGCTGTGAGAATGTGATGTTTCCTTATTTTCAGGATGTTGCGTGAGAAACCCAGCGGGAACCTGTTGAACATGCTATGAATCTCCTCTTTGATATTTATGCACTTCCAGACTTGTTGAACTTGGTCATTTGTGAAGTATGACAGAGCTCATACAAAATTGCTGTTTGCATTGCTTTTTTTTTTTTTTACTTGTTTACCTTGCTGAAAGGGAATATCGTGATGAAATGTGCCTACAATTTTCAGTGTTTTTGAGTTTCTCTTTTTTGAGTGGCTCTGTGAATGAAACGTGTGATGATAAGAGGATTTGGGTGTGAAACGAAACCCATCTCTGTAGCCAGATTCCTGCTTCAGCATTGTCATTAACGCTGCCAAATCCTGCGGGCGACGCTTGATTAGTTTCAGAGCTTTTGCTAGAAATCTGAACACAGAACGGTTTAGATGTTCATGCATTAGTGAAAGCAAAACAGATATATCTTTATGTTTGAAAGCTAATATGATGCTCTACACTGGGATGAAGTTATGATCAGCAGAGTGCAAATGAAGTCAAGATTTACAGCTGGTTGTGACTCACTATACACAGTTGAAGTCAAAATGATTCGCCCTCCTGCAATTCCCAATTGATGATCAACAGAGCAAGGAATTTTTTTTTACGGTATTTTCTATAATATTTGTTCCTCTGGAGAAAGTCTTGTTTTATTTGGGCTAGAATAAAAGCAGTTCATTTTTTAAAACCCATTTTAAGGTCAATATTATTCGCCCTCTTAAGCAATATTAGTTTTGAATTCTTCAGAACAAACCACTGTTATACAATGACTTGCCTAATTACCCTAGTGAAGCCTTTAAATGTCACTTTAAGCTGAATACTAGTCAAATATAGTCAAATATATTGCGTACTGTCATCATAGCAAAGATAAAAGAAATAAGTTATTAGAAATGAGTTATTAAAACTGTTATGATTAGAAATGTGTTGAAAATCTTCAGAAAAATAAAGGTTGTTTATTTGACATTATGGGCTCTCATACACCCATCGCAATAGTGCACAAGTTGTGTTTGGCGTGATTTGTTGCTATTTTCAGATCAGTGCAACAGTAATTTTCCCACGCTGTTTTAATAGCAAATCCATTTGCGTCATTTTGTGGACGTGTGTGTGTGTGTGTGTGTGTGTGTGTGTGTGTGTGTGTGTGTGCGCTGCTCTATAAAGGAGGTGTGTTAAGGCACATTGTTGGAGCGTTGATATTTTGAGGAACTGAAATAGACCACACCAATGACCAACTAAAAGCTGCTCTGAAGTCCAGCAGAGTGTGTTAGTGATGCACCTATACAGGTCCAAACGCTCACACACTGCTGAATACACACAGGATGATCAGCAACACACAAATATCTTTACAGATGAAAACAATTAAAGGATTAAAATGATACAAACATGATGATTTTCTACATCAATATAAACACCACTGCCTCTGTGCCTTCTTCACCTCGGGGAGCTTTTTTACTTTATTGATGACCATCTGCATCTGTATAATCTTATTATCAGCAGTATTATTTGTTATATGCAGATTTATATTTGCTTTAATAAACACAAGTGTAGATGTGTCCAGCTGTGGGGTTTTGGAGGCGTCTGCATCAGCATATGGGGCATAGGAACAGGACGTGTGTTTGGATAAAACTCAGTTTTCTGACCACACTTCATTATTATTGTTCATTTATTCCTTAGAACTGAATTTAGAAATAGTTTTGAAGCAAATCTTTGTGCTTAACAAACTAAATTAAATATGTGGGCTAATGGATATCTTTCCTTGTTCTGTATGTGTTTCTTTACTTTCTAAAGTAAAGAGAAAGTAAAGAGGCTGAATGGAGGAGGCTCGTTCTTTACCCTCGCGCTGCAGATGCTCTGTTTAACTGTTTTCTCACTAGTGAAGTGTTCAGCTTTTACACTTAGAAAGTCCGTCATGTAAATAGCAAATACACCATGGAGCGACACAACTGACTCTTAAAGGGAATGAGAGACGAGACTCTGATTGGTTTAATGCAGGTTATGCTCAAAACACACCCAGAACTCATTAAGAGAATAAGCGCAGCCCTGTTAGACCATGCGCCGGGGCGTATTTATCCATCCTTAAATAGCAAAAGTGGATTCAGACACGGCCTTAATGGTTTTGCGTCATGCACTTTAGACTTTGCACCTAGATCATTAAAATAGAGCCCAATGAGTTGCAACATAAGTGCCAATAGTGTTACTCTTGATCAATTGAATGTGTCCTTGCTGAATAGAAGTATTGATCTCTTGAAATAACATATACGTCATTGGTAGTGTGTTTATTTTTTATTGCATGTTTTTGTGGGGGGTTTGGTATATGAGAGAGCTCGTAAAAATGCAATTTGTGAGCTCGTCCTTGTTAGCTCTTCTGTGTGGAAAAGGATTTGTTTCCCACTTCTGTTTTATTTCCAGTGTGGGATCATCCGAATGTGTGAAAGTGAAGGGATTTGAGATGTAGGACAGCCTCTTTCACACACCATCAATACCTTTCCCTCTCGCTGCTGGCTTACAGGATCCAATTAAACGATAAACACCGAGACCATGAAGTGACTTTCCTTCAGACTTCCATCACATTAATTGCTCTTTATTAATAACTGACCCACAGAGCAACAATAATGCAGAATATAGACTAATTGTGCTTGAGAAATGCCATGAGAGTCTGTCATCATTAACATTATTAACGCTGATGTGGAAACATGGAGCCGGTGGCGTCAAGTGTGCGTGTGCGTGTGCATATATATACACACTGTGTGTTTGGCGTGTGTTTGTGCATATGTTTGTTTGTGTGAGTGTATGCATAAATGTGAGCTGGTGCTTGCATATGTGCTTTTGTATGCGTGTCTGTGTGTGTATATTTAGTGTGTGTACTTGTGTGTTTGTGCATATGTATTTGTGCATGTTTGTGAATGCATATTTATGTCTGTGTAAATATACACTCACCGGCCACTTTATTAGGTACACCTGTCCGACTGCCCGTTAACGCAAATTTCTAATCAGCCAATCACATGGCTGCAACTCAATGCATTTCGGCATGTAGACATGGTCAAGACGATCTGCTGCAGTTCAAAGCGAGCATCAGAATGTGGAAGAAAGGGGATTTAAGGAGACTTTGAACGTGGCATGACGGGCTGATTTTCACGCACAACCATCTCTAGGGAATGCTCTGGCAAAGAGGAAATATCCAGTGAGCGGCAGTTCTGTGAGCGCAAATGCCTTGTTGATGAGGTCAGAGGAGAATGGCCAGACTGGTTCAGCTGATAGAAAGGCAACAGTAACTCAAATAAGCACTCGTTACAACCGAGCTCTGCAGAAGAGCATCTCTGAACACACAACACGTCCAACCTTGAGGCGGATGGGCTACAGCAGCAGAAGAGCACACCGGGTGCCGCTCCTGTCAGCTAAGAACAGGAAACTGAGGCTACAATTCACACAGACTCACCAAAACTGGACAATAGAAGATTGGAGAAACGTTGCTGCTCTGAGTCTCAATTTTTGCTGACACATTCGGATGGTCGGGTCAGAATTTGGCCTCAACAGCATGAAAGCATGGATCATCCTGCCTTGTATCAGCGGTTCAGGCTGGTGGTGGTGGTGTAATGGTGTGGGGGAGATTTTCTTGGCACACTTTGGGTCCATTAGTACCAATTGAGCATCAACGCCACAGCCTACCTGAGTATTGCTGCTGACCATGTCCATCCCTTTATGAGCACAGTGTCTCCATCTTCTGATGGCTACTTCCAGCAGGATAACGCAGCATGTCATAAAGCTCAATCATCTCAGACTGGTTTCTTGAACATGACGATGAGTTCACTGTACTCAAATGGCCTCCACAGTCACCAGAGCTCAATCCAAAAGAGCAGCTTTGGGATGTGGTGGAACGGGAGATTGGCATCATGGATGTGCAGCCGACAAATCTGCAGCAACTGTGTGATGCTATCATGGAGCAAAATCTCTGAGGAATATTTCTAGTGCCTTGTTGAATCTCTGCCACGAAGGGTTAAGACCGATCTGAAGGCAAAAGTGGGTCCAATCCGGTACTAGTTAGGTGTACCTAATAATGTGGCCGGTGAGTGTGTGTACATATATTTGTGAATGTGTGTGTGCATGCATGTGTGTGTGTGTGTGGTCTAGATGTGTCTGTGTATACATGGGCATGTATGTGTGTGTGGGTTTGTGTATGTACAGTATCCATATATGTATATGTGTGCATGTGCCAACAATATGTATGTGAGTGTATGCGTGTGTCCTCATTAACTGGTGTCCATTCTCTCTCTCTCTCTCTCTCTCTCTCTCTCTCTCATTGGGCCAGTGTGAGCTCAGGAAGTGTTAATCAGTAGCAAATTTGAGTTAGTGGACTAATTAAGCAGCTGCAGAGTAATTTGCTCTCGTGCCCTTCCTCTGCATTTCTGTGTTTGATACGTTCAAAGTATCAAGAGTAGAAGAGAACAGGAACAAGCTGCTACATTTCAAAGAAATAATAAAACAAAACGTGCATAACTAGTTGAGGGTTCACATAATTCAGATTTTTTTAAAATAATGTTGAAGGAAGTCAGTAATTCTCACCAAGGACACATTCATGTGATACTGTAATAACAGTAATATTCTGACAAAAACTGTCCGTCCTTTTGTCAAAAAGCCTTAAAATAGGTCGGCACGGTGGCTCAGTGGTTAGCACTGTGACCTCACTGCAAGAAGGTCGCTGATTCGAGTCCTGGCTGGGTCAGTTGGCATTTCTGTGTGGAGTGGAGTTTGCATGTTCTCTTGCGTTATAGGGATATTGATCAACTAATTGTGTGTGAATGAGTGTGTCTGGGTGTTTTCCAGTACAGGGTTGCAGCTAAAAGGGCATCTGCCATGTAAAACATATGCTGGATTAGTTGCCGGTATATATATATATACACATACACACACATACACACACACACACACACACACACACACACACACACACACACACACACACACACACACACAGGGTGATTCAAATAGAATATCACTTTAAAAACTTTGAAAATCGAGAACTCTGCAAAGAAGAAAAGGAGAGCTAAGTTCTTTCTGTTGTCGATGTAAGTAAGCCCTGAAGTTTCACTTGGGTTCTCATTATTTTACACAAGGGAAAGTCAATCTGCGATAAACAGTTCAGCACGAACATGATTGACCTAAGGTGAATGTTTTCCATGCCATTTATGAATAAATAAAGTTTTTGGTACTTTTTTCTTTGATGGTGCAACTGTAACTGGGCAAATCTACATGTATCTGGAAATGTTGGAGAATTGGCTGTTCCCTTAACTCAAAGAAGCAGCATGTCAATTCATATTCCCGTAGAATGGGGCACCACCCCATTTGCACTTATCTGTCCATGCCTATATGAACGAAAGATACCCAAAGCAATGGATCGGCCGCCTGACAGCTCGTGACTGGCCTCCAAGATGCCCTGATCTCACACCCTGTGATTTTATTTATTTATTTTTTCTATGGGGGTATGTTAAAGATATGGTGTTTTGACCACCTCTACCAGCTAACATTGATCAGGTACCCAAGGTTCCATCATGTTTTTTTTGATTAAATACAATTTTCCAAAGTTGTGGGATTCTTTTTGAATCACCCAGTGTATATAGTTGGTCAAAAGTATTAGCCCCCCTGATTATTTGTTTTTCCAATTTCTGTTTAACAGAGAGCAGATTGTTTTCAACACATTTCTAATCATAATAGTTTTAGTTACTCATCTCTAATAACTGATTTAATTTATCTTTGTCATGATGACAGTAAATAATATTAGTCTAGATATATTTCAAGACACTTCAACACAGCTTAAAAGGACATTTAAAGGCTTCACTAGGGTAATTAGTTTAACTAGGCAGGTTAGGGTAATTAGGCAAGTTATTGTATAATGATGTATTGTTCTGTAGACTATCGAAAACAAATATAGCTTAAAGAGGCTAATAATATTCACCTTAAGATGTTTTTTTTTAAATTAAGAACTAGCCAAAATAAAACAAATAAGACTTTCTCCAGAAGAAAAAAATATTATCAGACATACTGTGAAAATTCCCTTGCTCTGTTAAAGTTCATTTGGGAAATATAAAAAAAAAAAGCCAAAAAAAAAAAACAAACAAACAGGGCTGAAAATTCTGACTTCAGCTGTGTGTGTATATATATATATATATATATATATATATATATATATATATATATATATATATATATATATATATATATATATATATATATATATATATATATATATATATATATATATATATATATATATATATATATATATATATGCACATTAACTTAATCAATTTGTTTTGGGGCAACATGAATGTATGGTGTGGATTACTGCATTTTTTACAGCTCATGTCATTTCCGATTCTGTTTTAAACATAACCAGATATCTCATATCTTTTCCATAAAAGAGAAGCATGTGAGAAGAATCCCTGGAGTAATTTGCTTTTCTGCCAATAGCAGATCCACAGTCTGAGAAACACTGGATTTCCAAGAAAATTGAGCTTCCACAGGCATAAATCAGGTCATAATAACTCCTCATATGCAAAGCGGAGCTGCATTGCACATGCATATGCGTGACTGAGACCATGTCCACCTTCATGCTCGATGAATTGTGTGTGTCAATCACAGAGGACGGTTGTTTATCATTGACTAGAACATGGAGAATATATGCAATCCTGTAAATATATCCATCTCCTCTCACAGTATAATGACAAAAACAAATGCACATCTAGAAAACTATGCAGATGCAATGAAAACCACAATTATTCACTGCATAAAAACATTTCTTACTTTAATTTTGGACTAAAAACAAGACAAAAAAATAAATAAATTGAGTCTTTTCCTAACATTAGAAAAATTGTCTGACAATGGTGTAAGCAAAATAATGTATCTTGCCTTTAAATAAGAATATATAAGAATAAGAATAGAGAGAGAGGGCAGAGGGCTCTGTTTATTCATTGATTTTGCTTAATTTAAGCTTAATCACATATTTGTCAGGGGTCGCCACAGTGAAATAAACGGCAAACTATATCGACATATATTTTACACAGCAGATGCCCTTCCAGCTGCAACTCAGTACTGGGAAACACCCATACATGCTCATTCACACACCCACTCATAAACTATCGTCAATTTAGTTCATCCAATGTTTGGACTAGAGGTTAGATTCTCTGCCTGAGCCCACCCTTGCCCCCGCGCGTCAGCTCATATTTTCTACCCCTATCTTCGATTAAGCATTTGTGTGCGTGTGTTTTTTTTTCAGTCATTAGCTTATTTGCCTTATTGGGTGGCAAGCTATGCCATAATTACAAATATGATGTAAATATTTTAGCCAAGTCGGCCTAAGCAACACTTGTGTGTCTACAAAGGTGCACAATTGCCAACGCGTGTCATGTGCATCAACACTCTACCTCCTGCAAAAGTGTCTCCTCCATTGGCACACATTGGACGCATGAAGCCTGGTTAAGAAGCCATGTCTTGCACGTTGCCATGCATTATACTTCTGCAATAACACTTCTGACACACTAGCTGGCAGTAGGTTTTTATGTACCTCTGTCTCCAGTTTCTTTGCTGGTGTTTTGTTTGCAACCACAAAGTTTCTACTACTCTCTTTCTAATTGGCTATATAATTCAACTCTGCTCTGATTGGTTAGATGCCCACTACTCTTCTCTAATTGGCTGTATAATTTACTCTGCTCTGATTGGTCAGATGGCCTTTACTTTTCTCTAATTGGCTATATCAGTGGTTCCCAACCTTTTTCTTTGGGGCCCCCCCCATGAACATATACAAACATTGGAGCCCCCCCCACCATATAAATACACTCGCACGCACGCACGCACACACATATGTACTGTGTATATATATATATATATATATATATATATATATATATATATATATATATATATATATATATATATATATATATATATATATATATATATATGTGTGTGTGTGTGTGTGTGTGTTTGTGTAATATTAATATATAGTAATATGTATAGAAAATATTAATTAATCAGTTTTAACTTGTCTTGGCCTTCAATAAAACCAAAATCTAGGTAGGCTTTGTCATACTGTCTAATCTTTTTCTTCGCCTCTGAAGAATCACAGCATTTACGTTTGTCTGCCATTTTTGTTTTGATTTTGCCTTTACGACACGTTGACAAGCAGATTGCGCGAGTGAGCAAAATTTAAATAATTATTTAAAGTTATTTATTTTAATTATTTTCACTATTATGTTGGAATTTTAAGTATGTGTTTAGTTTTTTTTTTTTTTCTGGTACTTAAAAATACATATATAATAGTAGGGCTACTCTATTTTGGGAAAAATCATAATCACGATTATTTTGGTCATAATTTTAATCACGATTATTCAAAACCATTGCCAGTTAAAGTCAAAATTATTAGCGCTCCTGAGATTTTTTTTTTTTTTTTATAAATATTTCCCAAATTATGTTTAACAGAGCAAGGAATTTTAACAGTATTTCCTATAATATTTTTTCTTCTATTTGTTTTATTTTAGCTAGAATAAAGAAAGGTTTAAATATTTTGAAACCAATTTAAGGTCAATATTATTAGCCCCCTTAAGCAATATATATTTTTGATTGTCTGCAGGATAAACTACCGTTATAATGACTTGCCTTATTACTCTAATTAAGCCTTTGAACTGCACTTTAATCTGAATGCTTGTATTTTGAAAAATATCTAGTAAAATATTATGTGTGCTGTCATTATAGCAAAGACAAAAAGAAGTCAGTGATTAGAAATGAGATATCAAAACTATTATGTTCAGAAATAAGTTAATAAAATACTCTTTCCATGAAACAGAAATTGGGCAGGAAAAGGTTTGCTAATATTCAAGAGGGCTAATAATTCTGACTTCAACTGTATACATACAGTTATTTTCCACCCTGCAAAGGAAAGAGAAATAAATACAATAGACAAAAAAAAATGAAACAAACTGTGCTTTAAGCATCTTCACTGTAAGAAAAACACTTTAGCTACAGCAGTCCTTCAGTCAAGAGCAGCGAGGGTTTTCTTGTTATGTTTGTTTAATAATGATAAAAACAGGCGGCAGAAGGATTATAGCGCGCTGTCTCTTTAATGGTTTCTCTTTCACGTCTTTTGATCCTCAACTCGTTTGTTTATTACACAAATGAGGGTTAATGTAAATAATCACTAAACACCGCGTTTTGACACCTATTTGACCATTAAAGCGCTCACGTTAATGACTTTAGATGTCTGCGCTCCTCTGCTCGTCTCAGTGTGTGAATGAGAGTGAATGCTGACCGGCCGCATGCTTCTGACTGCGTGATCGTGCTGCACACACACATAAGCTCTTTCGCGCTTTTAAGAGCAACACGTGTACAACTGGAACGTGGCAAAATATGACGCAATAATCATTTATCTCGATTAATGCTTTTTTATAATCGTTTGAAACCGAAATCTAAATCGGATTTTCGATTAATTGCAAAGCCCTTTATAATAGTGGAGCATTTTTATGCCTTTTTCTACCTCAATACTTATCCTCTCCCGCGCCCCCCCTGTGAACTCTGGCGCCCCCCTTAGGGGGGCGCGGACCCCAGGTTGGGAACCACTGGGCTATATAATTCAACTCTGCTCTGATTGGTCAGATGCCCACTACTCTTTACTAATTGGCTGTATAACTTATCTCTGCTCTGATTGGTCAGATGCCCACTACTCTTCTCTAATTGGCTATATAATTCAACTCTGCTCTGATTGGTCAGATGCCCACTACTCTTCTCTAATTGGCTATATAATTCAACTCTGCTCTGATTGGTCAGATGCCCACTACTCTTCTCTAATTGGCTATATAATTTAACTCTGCTCTGATTGGTCTGATGGCCACTACTCTTCTCTAATTGACCATATATTCAACCTCTGCTCTGATTGGTCAGAGTTCCCACTACTCTTTTCCAAATGGTCATATTTGTTCAGTTTAATAGTGATCTAAAATTTGACAAACAGAGAAATAAAATTTTTTTATCTATGACTTGTGGCAAAAGTGAAGTGTTTTTCCTCTTTTAGTGATCTTGAGAAGGTGATTCACGCTTTTATTCTGAGCAGACTTGACTGTTGCAACTCTTTGTATGTGGGTGACAGCCAAAATGTCCTGAATAGACTGCAATTAGTTAAAAAAAATGCAGCTGCGAGGCTTTTGGCAGGAACTCGTGTATATATTTCTCCGCCTCTTTCCTCTCTGGGCTGGTCGCCTGTCAGGTTCCGGATTGATTTGAAGTTATTAGTTTTTGTTTGTAAATCTTTAAACAGCCTGACAGCTCCTTATTTATCAGATCTCCTACATGTGTACAGGCCCAGTAGGTCATCAGATCAGAGTTTCTGGACCCGGCGTAAGCTTATTCAATAACAGCTAATTTCGATGTTATTGCTTCAAAGTGCTGGAACAAGCTTCTACCTAACATTAGACAAGCTCCAACTTTACATATCTTCACTCGTACACTACGGCCAATTTAGTTAATCAATTCCTCTATAGCGCATGTGTGTGGACTGTAGGGGAAACTGGAGCACCCGGAGGAAACCCACACCAACATGGGGAGATCATGCAAACTCCTCACAGAAATGCCAACTGACCCAGCTGAGGCTCGAACCAGCGACCTTGTTGCTGTAAGGTGAAAATGCTACTCGCTGCGCTTCTGCGTCATCCCTCATTTGGTTTGTGATTTGTCATTTTAATTAGTGTTCGTGATCGTGTTCAGCACTTAATGACTTAATAAAAAGTGTGTTCTATACAAGTAATATACATACAAACAAACTACATGATCCAGATCTGCTCTGAGAGTTCCCACTACTCTTCTCTGATTGGTCATATTAGCCATATAATAATCCATCTCAACTCTGATTGGACAGTAAATTCCCACTACACTTCTATAACTGGCTATTTGATCCAGTTCTACTCTGATTGCTCAGATGTCTACTGCTATTCTCTAACTGGCCATATAATATAATCCAACTCTCTGGTGATTGGTCAAATACCCATAACTCTTCTCTAATTGGTCATAAAATCATACTTTACTATGATTGGACAGATGCTCACTTCATTTCGCTAATTGCTCATATAATCCAACTCTACACTGATTGGTCAGATGCCCACTTCTCTTCTCTAATTGGCCATATAATCCAACTCTACACTGATTGGTCAGATGCCCACTTCTCTTCTCTAATTGGCCATATAATCCAACTCTACACTGATTGGTCAGATGCCCACTACTCTTCTCTAATTGGCCATATAATCCAACTCTACACTGATTGGTCAGATGCCCACTACTCTTCTCTAATTGGCCATATAATCCAACTCTACACTGATTGGTCAGATGCCCACTACTCTTCTCTAATTGGCTATATAATTTAACTCTGCTCTGATTGGTCAGATGCCCACTTCTCTAATTGGCCATATAATCCAACTCTGCTCTGATTGGTCTGTATAACTTTGATCACAAAGTTCCTTCCACAAGCTTCTCTCAATAGTTTGCTGGAATTTCCTCCTGACAGAATTACTGTAACGGAGTCAGATTTGTAGGCTGTCTCGCTCGCACAAGCTTTTTCAACTCTGCCCACAAATGTTCTATAGGATTGGGATCAGGGCTTTGTGATGGCCACTCCAAAACATTCACTCTGTTGTCCTTAAAGCACATTTGAACTAATTTCTCAGTATGCTTAGGGTCATGATCTATTCGAAAGACCCATTTGTGGCCAAGTTGTAATGTCCTGGCTGATGTCTTGATGTTGTTTCAGTATTTCTCCATCATGTTCTTTCTTCATGATGCCATCTATGCTGTGAAGTGGACCAGTCCCTCCTGCACTGGTCATTATGGCCAAACAGTTCATTCTTGGCTCCATCAGATCACAGGACATGTCTCCAAACATCACTCTTTTTCCCAGTGTCATTTAGCAAACTGTATTCTGGCTTTGTTGTTGATTCTGGCTTGTTGATTTTCCCATGTTGTCACACAGTAAGCAGTGTGTTTGAGCTTTTCCTTCAATACTATTCTACAGTTGTGCCTCACATTAACTCAAATGTTGTCAATTAGCCAATCAGAAACTTCCAAAACCTCGACATCATCATCTGAGCTTTTCTAGAGGCAGAATAATCTTATTGTGTGTAAACTTGACTTTCAAGAAGAGTTATAACAATTTCTCTAACAATCTCTCTCTCATTATTCTGCTATTAAGCAGAACAGAAACATGTGATAATCCTGACTTACCTGAAAGAGAAACAGTTTAGTCACATTAACATCTTTATTCAGTGTATGTAAACTGCTGCTTTCAACTGTATATTTCTCAATGATATAATGTATCACAATATTGTTTTAATTTTGGATGCATCATGCGATGTCAGTTTTTCAGATGTGCTTTCACAGCAGTGCTGCAAAGACACACTTGAATAACTTTAAGATCACAGAGCAGCGTCTCTCTCTCCATGCTTTAGTCTTTTGTCAGTCTGAGACCCTGCGGGACGGAGGCTGAAAATCACTTCAAACAGCACAGTAAATTCAGACCTGAGCGTCACCATGCCTCACTGTACCGCTGAGTTATTTATGGCTCAATTAGTGTGCAGGTGCCGTCGTGACCGGTTTAGTTTTCGAGATTTCTGTAGTCTGATGGGCTTCAGTCTGACGTCTGGCTGTCAGGAGTTCAGTGTAATGTCTATAATTGGACCTTGTTCAGTCCGTTTGGATATATTTCCAGGCTGATTAAGTGATACACTGAAAAAAAAAAAGTGTAATTTTTTTTTATGGAATAGGTGGCACGGTGGCTCAGTGGTTAGCACTGTGGCCTCACAGCAAGAAAGTCACTGGTCCGAGTTCCGGCTCGGTCAGTTCATGCTTATAGAAATTAAAGCTTGAGCTTATATATATATATATATATATATATATATATATATATATATATATATATATATATATATTACTTTGAATTGTCATGTTTACAATGATTCTTTCAGGAGATATCAATGAAATACAATTAAGTGAAGCCAACTCGACCTTCTGATGTTAGAAAGACAGATAAAGACAGACAGATAAAGATAAAAGACAGACAGACAGAGATATATTGTGGAGTGCAAAGAGACATTTGAGCGTTATGTCAATGAAATCCCAGATGTAGTTTTCTTTATTTTTTTTTTCAGAGGTTTGATAGTGCTTTTTTAGGAAAGCAGATAAAGTCAGAACAGATAATGTCAAAGCAGTCTGAAGGTCTGACTTGAGTTTGGTGGTTTTAGCTTAACACCCAGCGGGCATCTTGAGGTCAAAACGACCAAAAAATAAGTCAAAAATGCTAATCAAAATACATGTTAAACTGATTACAGGACAGTCCTGTAATTGATTTTTGAAGTGATTTTATTCCAATGTTACATGTATGCAAAATCCAGTGCACATTTTGTGTTGTTATTTTGGTGGTCAAAATGGCATCAGTGTGTGGATGTCAAATAGACGTCAAGGTTTTGACATAAAATCCATTTGCACTTCTGACTTTTTTTTTATTTTTATATACAAGGAGGTCAAAACTTGATTATGGGTCAGTCCTGTAATCAGATTTTAATGCCAATGTTAGATGTCAATTTGATGTAGTTTTGACATCAAGGTAGTTTACATACGTTTTAGAGATACAAAATGCAGTCTGTATTTGTAATTTAAGCTTTCCAGTGAATAAAACTAATAACACTTTTTGTTTTGATTTTTAAATATTAAAATTGGCATCAAATCATTTTGCGTTTTTGAGATGTTTTTGATGTTTGACGTTAAAGCACAGTCCTGTAATCAATTTTAATGTATTATTTAATGCTATGGTTAGATATGTCAATATTGAAGCTTTCAGATAATAAATAATATATATATATATATATATATATATATATATATATATATATATATATATATATATATATATATATATATATATATATACACATACATACATACATACATACATACATACATACATACATACATACATATATATGCGATGTGCATTTTTGACATGTTTTTGAGGTGTTTTTGACGTCAAGGTGACCAGAAAAATGCATAATGCGCAGTCCTGTAATCAATTTTTGATTTATATTTTGACACCAACGTTAGATGTCAATTTGATGCCGTTTTGACATGTAGGTAGTTTACATGCATTGTAGGGATACAAAATCCAGTGTACAATTGGGATTGAAGTTTTCAGCTGAATAACCTGTAACACTTTATAATGTTATTTTGGTGATCAAAATGGCATCAGTGTGTGGATGTCAAATAGACGTCAAGGTTTTGACATCAAATCATGATGGTTTTTTACAGCAAGGTTGCCAAAAAAAGCCAATTAATTTGCATTTTTGACATCTTTTTGATGTGTTTTTGGCATTAAAGTACACAAAACTGGATAACGTGTCAGTCCTGTAATCAGTTTTTGACTTGGTTTTTGACGCCAATACTAGATGTCTATTTAATGTCGTTTTGATATCAAGGCAATTTACAAACATTTTAGGGATACAAATCCATTGTACATTTATAATTTATAGTTTAAGCCTTTGAGATTAATAAAATAATCTTATATCATAATACTTAGAGTTGTTATTTTGGTGGTCAAATGAGCATTGATATGTGGATGTCAAATAGACGTCAAGGTTTTGACATCAAATCAGTTTGCATTTTTGATAGGTTTTTTTTACATCAAGCTTGCTAAAAAAAAGTCAATCAATTTGCATTTTTGACATGTTTTTGATGTGTTTTTGACAACAAGGTGCCCAAAAATGCATTATGGGACTGTCCTGTAATCAGTTTTTGACATTTTTTTTGACGCCAGTGTTAGATGTCAATTTGATGTCAGAACATTGACTTCTGTTTGGCATCCACACATTAATGCTCTACTGACCTCCTAAGGAATGAACCAAAAATGATTATGATATAAGATATACTTTTGTATTCTTCTGAAAACTTAAATTCCGAATTTAAACAGGATTTTTTATCTGTAAAATGTACGTAAACAACCTTTGATTTGCATTTTTAACATATATTTATAACGTTTTTTTTTTTAAAATCTAAATTAGTATGTCTATTGAGTTGCTCCTAGTTTCTATAGAATAACAGTTATATTGGCCTTCTCAAGGCAGCATGACTTGCTGAAGACATTAAAAGTCATGAATATTCATCCTATAATATTTTTAAAAAGCCTTCATTTAACCTTCCAACGTCCTCAGTCTGAAACTATGATAAATATTGAGCATTTCTACTCTATTTACATGCCGGTGAGGCTGGATTAATGATGTCAAACAGCCCACAGTTGCCGGTTTGTGTGTCAGACGGGACAGAAATGCTTTGATTCTGAATTGTTTTACATTAATGCGTGTTGACGTCCCTCGGAGGCATACAAATTGCGAACGCTAGATAAGTTTTGCTGTATAGCTGTAAGACTGATTTCCCCAGCGTGTTGCTTGCGTTTTTTGTGTTTATATCTGCTCGTGTGGCTTTTCTCAGTGATGTTTGAGATCAGTCATCGATCTGTGCTCCCTCCCACCTGTCCTGAATGAAGCTCTCAGTGGGAGGACAGATGAGTGTGTGTATTTGTCTGTGTGTTTGTGGGAGAGAATTGAATTTAAAAGTGCCTTTCATTACAGTAAGTCACTCTTTGTTAGTATACATGTACCGTTGAGGTCAGAATTATTCCCTAATCTTTGTTTAACGGGGAAGATTAGACGCATTTCTAATCATAATAGTTTTAATAACTCATTTCTAATAACTGATTTCTTTTATCTTTGTCATGATGACAATAAATAATATTTGACTAGTATTCAGCTTCATGTGCGTGTGCGTGCGTGTGTGTGTATGTGTGTGTGTGTGTGTGTGTGTGTGTGTGCGTTGTTTAAGATGGAAGTGGACTCTTTCTTGACATATTGGACTTGACTATGATCAAATCCAGTCTGCTTGAACAGACTGCAGTCTTCTGTCTGCTGGTTTTAACGTCTCCTCGCCTTACAGATGCATATGTCAGTGTTAGATGTACCTTGTTTGACCTACAAGTCTTATTATATATCTCAGAAATTGTAGGTATTTTTAAGTAGGCACTATTCTTGCAAATAAACCAGATAGTAGCAATCTAAACAACTACATACTCGACTAAAAAAGCATCAAAAGTATATTCTGTTGTGTAACAGCAGTAATATTTGTCAAACTGTAGTATCTGCTTGTTGCTGGCTGTATGTGGGCGGAGTAATACACAAAGGGTAAAGAGGCTGTACGGATGCTGATATTACTTAAATATATCACGGCTATCAGCCAATCAGATTCGAGATCCAACTGTTTTGTGTGTGTTCGAGTGTGTGTGTGTGTGTGTGTATATATATATATATATATAAAATTACTGTGTCCAAAACAAAAATTACAGCAGGTTTTAACCAGTTTCAATAATCAAAATATTGCACAAAGACATACATATTTATCTATTAAATTGTCAGTTTGCTAATGTTTATGTATTTTTAAAATGTTTATATTCACAGTGCTCAGCATGTATTAGTACACCCCTCAAAAATCAATATATCCAACTAATATTTTCAGTTTATATTGTTTTCTGTTATTAACACAACATCAGAAACTGGCAAAACAACCCAGCAAAAGCACAATCACAGGTGAGTGAGCAAGCGAAGGCAAGCTAGCATTCTTCCACACCGGTGTCCTTTTAAATTGGGGAACTTCTCTTCAGATTGGGCAGTGGTAGTGAAGTCATTGGGAATTTAATCGACTGGAGTTGGAGCTAAAACTGACGAACCTAAGAAATGGCTGCTTTAGACAAAATACAAAATACAGGCACAGACACTGGGGGCCCTATTACAAAGACATAGGCACAAAGTCTAAAGCAAACCAAACACGTCTTGTGCATTATTGTGCCGGCTGTATGATAGAGCCCTCGGTTGTAACACTCCAAAAAATAGCTTCCTTTATATGTAAAAATGAAGCATCTACTAAATGCATCAATGCAATTGTTTGCATCCACTGTCTCTTTAAATGCTCTTTAGTGGGACTGTATTAAAAAAATGGCAGCCTCTGAATGTGAAGTGTCGTGAGGGAAAAACTGCATTCTAATTTGCAAACAGATAACTTCTCTTACATGTAAAAATGAAGCATCTAAATGCATCAGTGTGCATGCATTGTCTCTTTAAATGCTCTTTATCGAGACTGTATTAGAATAAATGGGAGCCTTTCAATGAGAAATGTCGTATGGTGAAAACTAAACGCTCATTTGCAAAGGAATAGCTTCTGTTATATGTACAAAATGAACCATCTACCTGATGCATCAGTGAATGTTTAGGTCCACTGTCTCTTTAAATGCTGTTTAGCGGGAAGATACTAAAATAAATGGGCGTCTTTCAATGTGAAATGTTGTGTGGTTAAAAACTGCATGCTCTTGCAAACAAATAATGTTGGTTCATAACAAAAAGCTTCTGTTATATGGACAAGTGAAGCATCAGTTAAGTGCATCAGTGCATTTTTTTGCATGCACTGTCTCTTTAAATGCTCTTTAACGGGACTGTATTAGAATAAATGGCAGTCTCTGAATGTGAAGTGTCGTGTGGTGAAAACTGCAAGCTCATTTGCATATCTCGAGAACTCTTTACTGTGGCCACAGGACCCTCACAGCGTCCCACATAAATCCTCATTCAGCTTCTGCATCACAGAGCTAAGAATAGCTGGGGAAATTGCAGAGCAGTCTGGCCTGGAGCGTCGCCGCTGGATCTCTGTGCATGGATCAGTTATTGACATGCATGTGGGCCTGCGCTTCGACATGTGCTTCTGTGAGTGCCAGAACTCACATTTACACAGCAGATAGTGGCAGAAATGTGGGGTTGCTTTTACTGGGGTTTTATTATGCGTTTTTACAAAGTCTTGATATTGTTTTGGGGTGTATAGAAAAGGGGTGTCCAAACTTGGTCCCAGAGGGCCGGTGTCCTGCAGATTTTAGTTCCAACCCCAATTAAACACACCTGAACCAGCTAATCAAGCTGTTTTTAGGTATACAAGACTTCCAGGCAGGTGTGTTGGAGAAAGCTGGAGCTAAACTATGCAGGACACCGGCCCTCCAGGACCGAGTTTGGACACAGCTAGTATCGAACATGCTCTTATGTTTAATGATTTTTTAAAAAATGCATTATTTTTTACATGTAATTTACATTGTTACATATACTGAAAAAATATTAATTGAATTTAGTAAATATTTTTAAAGTAAGTGGTTGCAAACAATTCAAATGGGCTGGACTTAACAAACAAATAGAGTTGAACATTACAAAATTAAATTTGTTTGTAAATACTCAGCCCATATCAATTGTTTGCAACCATTTACCTAAAAGACAATCTCCAGGTCTGGCCAAAGTACTTTTAGCTTAGCTTAGCATAGATCATTCAATTGGATTAGACCATTAGCATCATATAACTTAGAACATTTTCCTTTTTAAACGTGAGTCTTCTGTAGTTTCAGTCATTTTGGGGGCGGGGCTATCAGTAGTTTTGGCTGGACTATCAGTCATTTTGGGGGCGGGGCTATCAGTAGTTTTGGCTGGACTATCATTCATTTTGGGGGCGGGGCTATCAGTAGTTTTGGCTGGACTATCATTCATTTTGGGGGCGGGGCTATCAGTAGTTTTGGCTGGACTATCATTCATTTTGGGGGCGGGGCTATCAGTAGTTTTGGCTGGACTATCATTCATTTTGGGGGCGGGGCTATCAGTAGTTTTGGCTGGACTATCATTCATTTTGGGGGCGGGGCTATCAGTAGTTTTGGCTGGACTATCATTCATTTTGGGGGTGGGGCTATCAGTTGTTTGGGACAACTTCCAGTCATTTTGAGTGAAGTATCATTTATTTTAGGGCGGGGGTTTCAGTCCTTTGGGGCAGGACTATCAGTCATTTTGGGTGGAACTGTCATTCATTTTTGGGGCCAGACTATCGGTCATTTGGGATGAAACTATCAGTCATTTTATGCGGGACTGTCATTTATTATGGGGATGGTGCTATCAGTCGTTTGGGGCTGGACTATCAGTCATTTTAGGCGACACTGTCAGTCATTTTGGGCAGGACTAACGTTCATTTTGGGGGCGGGCTATTAGTTTTTTTGGGCGGGACTATCATTAATTTTGGCGACGGGGGCTGTCATTCATTCAGGATGGGAATATAATTAAATTTGGGGGTAGGAGTATCAGTCATTTCGGGCAACACCATCAGTCCTTTTGGGGGCGGGGCTATCAGTTGTTTGGGGCAAGATGATCGGTCATTTTTTGTAGGACTTAGTCATTCTGGGCAACACTAGCTGTCATTTTGGGGGCGGGGCTATCAGTCATTTTGGGTGGGACTATCATTAATTATGGGGGTAAAGCTGTGGTCACATTAGAGTTTGAGCATGCGATATTCTGTCGTGTGGTGTGGCGAAAAGGGGCAGGATTAAACTAGCTTATTAGACATAAAAAAGCGAGCGATTGCTCCATGTTTTAAACTTCTGTCCAGAGAGGTCATGTTTTGAAGCTTGAACTTTGCATCGCAGCAACCTGCGAAACTTGACGCATGACCCTGCGTTTCCAGTCTGCTGCATTCGCGTGCGTATGAATGGAAGTCTATGGGAGGAAAAGCCCAGTGTGACGGCAGCTTAAGGGCTATCAGTCATTTTGGGCAGGACTAAGAGTCATTTTGGGGGCGGTGCTATCAGTCAGTTGGGCTGGACTATCAGTCATTTTGGGTGGGACTCATTCATTTTGGGGACAGAGTTGTCAGTCATTTTTGGGGACGGGGCTATCAGTCATTTAGGGTGGGACTATCAGTCATTTTGGGCTGAACTATTATTCATTTTGGGGGTGGGGCTATCAGTCATTTAGGGTGGGACTATCAGTAATTTTGGGCTGAACTATCGTTCATTTTGGGGGTGGGGCTATCAGTAATTTGGGGCGGGACTATCAGTCATTTGGGCAACACTATCAGTAGTTTTATGGACGGGGCTATCAGTAATTTGGGGCGGGACTATCATGCAGTTTGGGGGCGGGGCTTTACGTTGTTTGGTGCGAGACTATCAGTCATTTTGCGTGACAATGTCAGTCATTTTGGGGGCAGGTCTATCAGTCGTTTGTGGTGACAAACGCAAAACTGAGAGTAAAGGAGAGGTTTATTTAATAGCTTATTTTTTATTTCCATACATTTTCCTTATTTTTTTTTGCTCAGCTTTTTGTTGAGCTTGTGAATGCAATGCTCATATAATATCAAATAACTAAAATTTCAACAAAGTCGGATTAATTTTGACATCAGCATTTATAGCATCAGTTTTTATTAGAATTCATAGCTTGTGCTTAAACCGAGGTCATGAACTTTTATTGATACATTCTGTTCTATAATCGACTTCCAGTTTAAATATCCGTTTTACTGCTTTGTGCTTGTTTATTTGTGTAATTTTTATATTTTATTTAAGATCTTTAAGCTGTGAATATGATTTTATTTACCATTCATGATCCTCATTAAACAAATAAAAAGCTCACAGTTTACAGCAGAGCCTCTGTTCTCTCAGCGTCTCAGATGCAAATATTTTAACAAATCATAAATGATGAATCTCTGTCTGGCCGTCTTGAGATTTCAGCGTGGAGATAAATGTGACAGTCGTGATTCATTTGTTTTATTTTGGTATAATTACACCACATTTTTACATTAGCACAGTGATGTTTGCACCTGGAAATGATGACGCATGATGATAGACTCGAGCATGTTTGTTTATCAAAAAAAATAAAAAATAATAATAACTGCATTGCTTTCACAACACATTAATCCGTTGCTTAATTAAAATATATAATAAACCCTTCCTTAGATATAATATTTAATTAAAAGTAGATCATTTAAATTCAGACTAACATAATTGCATAATCCCTAACAAAAGAGCTCAATGGAGCAGCGCTGGACATAACTGGAGTCTGAAATCCTCTTGGTTTGATGTTTAGGTACAGGAGTTGTCTGTCGGTGTTTGTTTGTGTTTTCCGTGGGCTTGATCTGCTGTCAATACTGTTCTTTTCTCTCGGTGTTATTGTTAAGTTTTCATTCAGACTGCTGTTCAATAATGCGGCAGTGAACAGATCCTCTGCAGGACCTTCAGTCAGAAGATGATTCACAGACTGCCGCTGTCTTCCTTACTTTTATATCCGAAGAAAGAGGTGTGAAAAAGGTACTCGAGAATAGAAATGCTCAACTGAAAGCGCAGATACTGAGGGAAAAATCTGCACAGTACATGTGCAGTACCTGGAGGGATTTAAAGTGTTATTTTATACCTCAATGAATTAGATTTAAACAGTTTGTCCTCAACCTATATATAGACTTTGAATGAATGAATGAATGAATGAATGAATGAATTAGTTAGTTATTTAATTAATACATTCCACAATACATGAATAAGTTGGTTGGTTGGTTGGTTAGTTAGTAATTAGTGGGTTTAGATTTTATTAAATAAAATAAGTGAAAACTGAAATATTGATGATGCATCTTTAATAATAAAACAAAATATAATAATAAAACAAAAAAGCACTTACAAAATTAAATAAACAATTTTTCATAATAATATAGACTGAATATAATGAATGAATGAAATATGCTAGTTAGCTGGTTGATTGGTTGTTTGATTAGTTGGTTGGTTGATTAGTTAGTTTGTTTTAAAGTGGTAGTTTAGTTAGTTAGTTGATTGGTTGGTTAGTTAGTCAATTGGTTGGTTGGTTTGATTCTTGGTTGGTTGGCTGATTGGTTGGTTAGTTTGTTGGTGGGTTGGTTGGTTGGTTGAATAGTTAGTTAGTTTGTTCGTTAATTAGCTGGTTGGTGGGTTGGTTAGTTGGATTCTTGGTTGGCTGGTTGGTTGGTTAGTTAGTTGATTGGTTAGCTTGTCAATTAGTTGGTTGGTTGGATTCTTGGTTGGTTGGTTGGTTTGTTAGCTAGTCAATTAGTTGGTTGATTTGATTATTGGTTGGTTGGCTGATTGGTTGATTGATTAGTTAATTAGCTGGTTGGTTGGTTAGTTGGATTCCTGGTTGGTTGGTTAGTTGGTTGGTTGGATAGTTAGTTGTTTAGCTGGTTGGTTGGTTGGTTAGTTAGTTGGATTATTGGATGGATGGTTGGTTGGTTGGTTGGTTGGTTAGTTAGTTAGTCAATTAGTTGGTTGTTTGGTTGGTTTGATTTTTGGTTGGCTGATTGGTCGGTTAGTTAGTTGGTTGGTTGATTAGTTATGTAATTAGCTAGTTGGTCGGTTGGTTGATTAGTTTTTTGGTTGGCTGATGAGTAATTGAAAATGTTCAAGAAGTATGTTATCTACTACCAGTGTGCAGCATCCACCTGGATGACGCGACGGCAGCCATATTGCATACCACACACTAGCTGATTGGTTGAGAGGAGACATGGTGGAGTGATGAAGCCAATTATGATATACGGTTGGTTAAGATACCATTATAGAAAGAGGCCAGTGGGCAAATTTTAAACCCCTATTCTTTTTCGAAAGACATCCTAGGATTTTTAAAGACCACAGAGAGTAAGGACCACGGTTTTATCTGAGAGACGTTGCTCACTGAGGAGTATAGTGTCCCCTTCACTATACTTGGGCATTAGGACTTACACAGACCGCGGGTTGAGCCCCCCCCTGCAGGTCTCACTAACTCCACTTCCGGCAGCAAACTAGCTTTTCCATGTGGTGAATGAATAAATGAATTAAATGTTATCTTGTTAGTTAGCTAGTTATTAGTGCTTTTAGATTTTGTTGAATAAAATCATTAAAAACTGTTCAAGAATATTGTCTAATGTCTAATGAAGCAAAATATAAAACAAAACTCCTACAAACCAAAACTAAATACACTTGGCATTGATTTTAGATATTTTTCATAATAATAAAGACTTTGAATATAATGAATGAATGAATGAAATGAACATGTAAGTTAGTAATTAGTGGTTTTAGGTTACATAAAGTAAAATAAGTGAAAACTGAAAGAATGATGTCAGTGGCATCTTAGTGTTTCATAAAAATTAAGCAAAAAAACACCCCCCCCCCTCCCAAAAAAACACTTAGCATTGTTTTTTTTGTTTTTGTTTTATTTTTTTTTCTAATACTATAGACTTTGAATAAATGAATGAATGAATGTTGTTTTTGGACAAAGTAATTTTAAAAGTAGTTGATTAAAACTAAATTAATTCATTCATTTTTATTCAAGTAAAAAAAGTTGACTACTAGCAAATGCTTAGCAAATACTTCATTTTCTCCCCCACTTTAATTACATATGGTGTCTCATTATTATGTGCAATCAACCTAAATATGTTATCATTTTGAAAGCAAAAGGGCAATTTTCCACCACAGCACTTTATATTTCATCTGTGGGTTCATTCTCACGAGTGTTGGAAATGCAAAGCTTGTTTACATGATGGTATTTTTCTGATCCCTGATCACTGGGTTTACTTTCCGTGCTTCACTGGCTTCAGGATCTGAGTGTGTGAATAATAAAGGTGCAGCTTTAACACCATTGCCAATATCAAAACCTTTTTATGTCGTGCATTGATTATCCCAAGCTTCAAGAAGCATGAATCACATCCAGAACAGGAGATATTGTGTCTAATACAATAGTTTATTAGTCATAATTGAATGTTTCTACCTCTACCTGACAGATTTACCTTCATCTTTATATTTATTTACCAATGTCTTTATTTAGCATGCTTCTTTTTTTGGTTTGTTTGATGAATAGCTTTGCAGATTGCATTACATGTAAGGACAGTTATGTTACAAACTGAAAATAAGATCGTTCTTGAAAACCCATTTGACCCCCGGTGTTCTGGTCTAATATATACTGTACATCTGAAGGGCTTGCAGGAGCTCGTTTTACTGGGTTCTCCACAGGTGTTGAACTGAAGGCGGTCTACTTAATCACTAGCGGAGGCTTCGGTTTCGCGTTTTGTGTGGACTTGAGGAATGAAATGTGGGTCATTGGCCTCCACGGTCACCAAATCCATTACAACTCACTCCAGATCTGAGAAATTGGAGCGAAAATAGACGATGAAATAGATTCTGAGAGGAGCCTTGGAGGAGATGAGATGCGAACAGATGTCTGGTTGGTGATTGGAGATTTGATATGGAGAGATTGAGATGTTCTGGTGGTGGAAAGCGGATAGGTTAATGTTAGGCTCCTCGATGACGGGTTTTGGAGATCTGACTTTTAGGGTTTTTTATTATATGTGCAGGTCAGTATGTTCTTCTCCTCCTCCTCTTGATTTACCTATGTTAGATGATTTCTGAGGTCTTTGTCTACTTTAGGACACTGTGAGGCTGTCAGAGTAACAGATTGAGCTTTCTTTTATTATCCCTTCTTGTTTGTTCGGTCAAGGATGTTATATTTGATTTTAGGTCCAAATTAAATGTGTTTTAGGTGGAGATTCATTAATAAATGCAGTTCCATCCAATTTCGGGGATTCATAATGTAATTTAAAGCTGAAATGAAAACAATCACACACGCATTCATTCATTCTCTTTCAGCTTAGTCCCTTTATTTATCAGGATTCCCCACAGCGGAATGAACCGCCAACTTATCCAGCATATGTTTTTATTCAGCAGGTGCCCTTCAAGCTGCAACCCAGCACTGGGAAACACCCATACACACTCATTCACACACATACACAGCCAATTTAGAGGACAACATGCAAACTCCACACAGAAATGCCCACTGAGCCTCATTATATAGGGAGATTTAGCTATTGATGTAATGGCATCCAAAGAAATTTGCCAAATGCTTACATTTATTTCCTTTAATAACATTTCAGATGATGCGTTGCTGTGTTCATACTCTGTATGTTAAGATATTAGCATAACAGTCTGACTGATGATGCTGTTATTTAGATAACACTGATCTGATAATCCAAAAAGCATTTTGTTGTCATAACATGGTCATAAGTCTGATTACTAAAGTAACTGTACTTTATTTTTATGATGAGAAGCAAAATAGATTCCGGCGGCATGGTTTCTCAGTGGTTACCACTGTCGCCTCACTGCAAAAAGGTCACTGGTTTGAGTTCCAGCTGGACCAGTTGGCATTTCTGTGTGGAGTTTGCATGTTACCTGTTGTTGTGTGTTTCCTCCGCATGCTCCGATTTCCCCTACAGTCCAAACACATGCGCTATAGGAAAATTGATGAACTAAATTGGCTGTAGTGTATGAGTGTGTGTTAATGAGCGCGTATTTTTGCCAGTACAGGGTTGCAGCTGTGTAAAACATACGCTACAATAGTTAGCGGTTCATTACACTGTGGTGACCCCTGATACATCAGAGACTAAGACGAAGGAAAAGTAATGAATAAATGAATGTAAATAGACGCCTTTCTGCTAGTTTCCTCAGCCATGTTGCTGTACCTTTTGCTTTTATCTATGGCTGATATTATATGATAGATATTCTGAGCGCCAGTAATCCTCCATAACAAAGTGAAATCCTTCTCCATTTGCTGGATGTCTCTCTGTGAGTCTGGGCTCATGTAATATACTGTTAAAGTCAGAATTATTTTATTTTCTCTTTCTAATATTTCCCAAAAGATGTTGAACAGATTCAGGAATTTTTCACAGTATTTCCTCTAATATTTATTTTTCTGGAGAAAGTCTTATTTGCTTTCTTTCGGCTAGAATAAAATGGATTTAAAGCCATTTTAAGGTCAATATTATTAGCCCCCTTAAGAATTATTAGTGTTGGATTGTTTCCCGTACAAACCACTGTTATACAATGACTTGCCTAATTACCCTAACTTTACCCTAATTACCCTAGTGAAGCCTTTACATGTCATTTTAAGCTGAATACAAGTCAAATATCTAGTCTACTATTATTTACAGTCATCATAGTGAGGAGAAAATAAATCAGTTATTAGAAATGAGTTATTAAATATCATGATTAGAAATGTGTTGAAAAAATCATCTCAATGTAAACAGAAATCAGAGAAAGAATATACCATCCCAGGCTCATTGTGGAAACGTAGTCCCGCGGACGTTTCTGGAGACCGCGGAATACGTCTCGGCGGGTACGTACGGCTGCAGTTTTTGTGAATCCGTGAGAGGCCGCTGTTGTGCGCTTTTTCGCATCTCAAACGCCTCTCACGAGTGCAGTTCGCCCCCGCGCTGTTCTCGCGTGAACCCAGCAGAGGCTGCTGTCCGACTGACCGGATGATTGACTGCGCGATCAGCCAATGGACCGACCCGCCCTCCTCCTTCCCTGAACCCAACCAATTTTACCGATTGACCCACCCGTCCGCTCGCTTCCCTAAACCCGAGCAACCGTTTACAAAAGCCGTCCAAAAAAAGAAAAGCCCTGATTTTTTATTATTTTTTTTTCTACAGCGTTTTCGGATTTCACCGCGTTCTCACCCTGTTACGAAACTCGTTCACTTAATTTTTGGGATTCTGTTTTTGTCTTACCTGATTGCTGGAACCGCTCTTCCCTGGACTCGAAACCGATCGCCGTGGTCAACTCCTCTCTGCATCTCGAGCCTGCCAAACGGGTTGCAGCGGGAAAGCCCTCCACAAGGAGGTAAGCGGTCGGCCGGCCGGCCGGCAAGCACGAAGGGGAACAGCGTCAAACCACCCCGTAGCGTTCGCTTGGAAAAAAATAAATACGTACCTCCCGGGACGTACTCCGCTGTCTCCAGAAACGTCTGTGGGACTACGTTTTCACAATGAACTTGGGTTGGAATATACACCAGGGCTAATATTCTGGCTTCAGCTGTCCAGTGGTGTGCACATCTGCTGGTGTTCAGAGAGCCCAGCTGTGGATCCTCACTAATCAAGCAGATCTCCTTACGCACAGTTAATGAGTGAGTCTTCCAGCTGATTGGAGCAAGTCGATGATGCGAGCTCTTATTTCCACTACTACTATACACACACACACACACACACACACTCAGGTAGATGGATGTGCATGGAGTGTTTGACTGTTGGCTCTTTGTTCTTTAAAAGGCATGAAAGTGCTCTCGCTTCATGTTGTCTGAGAGCAACTTCTGACTCTTCTTTTCTTTTGTGCTGTGGATCAGTAGCTTGAGAAATCCCAGTACACCACAGATACATGCGCACACACACACTCACTTACAAACACCTAGTGGCAACCTCCCGCTCTCCCTCGTGAAGCTAATACGGAAGTAACTAAACTGCAGTTCATCAAAGTTCCGCTGGGTCTGGCTCCATAATAGAGCAGATTTCTATTGAGCTGTTAAAACAGGTGACTTAACAGCAGAAAAAAAGGGTATTTACAACCTGGTACAAAGATCGATTTTGGTGCATACAGCTAATATTACCCGCCATGACAACTGTGAGGTGGTGATTTTATTTTTATATTTTACTCATCCATTTTGTTTTATTAAGTCTGCATAATTAAGGGCGTGGCCACTTGAGTGACAGCTAGGTCTCATTGGTCACCTCAGCTCATTCCGGCTGATCAGCCGCTGAACTCAGCATATACATCATTTTTCTGTTTTGTTTTATGTGGCTTTACACAGTAAGTTGCCTTTTGGAATTATTTCCTACAATTATCAGATGATATGGCATGCTGTGTGCACTTAATTGTGCTCACGTGGCCTGCATTTCCCAGTTGAGTGAAATTATATTCTAATATACCATCTCTATAAATGTATTTGTTTTATCTAAAATCATTTATATTTTTCTTTAGATCTGTAATCCACTCCAGAATCTGACAGATTGATTAGTTGTAGGTTAAACAGTCATAAAACATTGTCAGACAGCATCAAACATGAAAATTTTATTTTTGCATCCAAAAAAATCCTATTAATTGTATTCATTATCATTTATAAAAAAGCAAGGTTGAAAGCGGTGATGACATAAATGCTTTTTTATTTTAATAATTCCACGTTTAAATGTTAGAATGTTCTAAATAAATAGGGCATAGGGGAGATAAGTGAGAATAGAACACAGCCAGGAACTATGCTTCTAACTACAGCTCCAGGGTTGTAGTTGTGAGTGCTCAAGTTTGCGATGCAGTTTGCGAATGTTCGTTGGAACGATGGAATTGGGGAAACAGCAAATCAACAAAATGTTTGTAACACACAGCTTGCGACCCAAATTGGCTATTTATGGTTGTGGGAAACACACCCTAGAAGGGTTGTCTAACCATGCCAAGAATTCTAGACCGAGAATCGGTTATCGCGCCGCACCGTACCATTCCAGGCTTGGCGGAGAAACAACTCGATAGTGGAAGAGCGGCTAATTAGTTACCCAAACATGAAATTTTTGTTTTTGGATGCAAAAAATCCTAATAATTGTATTCATTATCATTTAAATCGTTTAAATGATTCATTCAATCAGTGAATCAATTCATGAATCTTTCAATGAATCAATCAGTTTTCATCCACACGTGAAATGATTCCTGTGGCCGTTTGACAACTACAAATAATCCTAATATGAAATGCAGGCATGATTGAGTAATTATATAGTCAGTGAACCCCCTTTATTTTCAAAGAATCGATTTAAATGTATTTCTTCATGATCTGATGCCTTTAAGAAGATCATGAAGAAGGGAGCACTGCAAAGGGAGCACAATAGTAAACACGAAGATCGCTAAAACTGAACTGTAAAAATACTTTGAAAGCAAATTACACCTAAGAGTGATGACATTAATGCTTTTTTATTTTTAATAATTCCAAGTTTAAATGTTAGAATGTTCTAAATGAATAGGGCATAGGGGAGATAAGTGAGAATAGAACACAGCCAGGAACTATGCTTCTAACTACAGCTCCAGGGTTGTAGTTGCAAGTGCTCAAGTTTGCGATGCAGTTTGCGAATGTTCGTTAAAACGATGGATTTGAGGAAACAGCAAATCAACAAAACTATGTTTTTAACTACACAACTTGCGACCCAAATTGGCTATTGGTGGTTTTGGGAAACGCACCCCAGAAGGGTTTTCTAACCGTGCCAAGAATTCTAGACCAAGAACCGGTTATCGTGACGCACCGTACCATTCCAGGCTTGGCACAGAAACAACACTATAGTGGAAGAGCGGCTAATTAGTTACCCAAACATGAAATTTTTGTTTTTGGATACAGAAAAATCCTAATAATTGTATTCATTAACATTTAAATCGTTTAAATGATTCATTCAATCAATGAATCATTTCATGAATCTTTCAATGAGTCAATCAGTTTTCATCCACACGTGAAATGATTCCTGTGGACGTTTGACAACTACAAATAATCCTAATATAAAATGCAGGCATGATTGAGTAATTATATAGTCAGTGAACCCCCTTTATTTTCAAAGAATCGATTTAAATGTATTTCTTCATGATCTGATGCCTTAAAGAAGACGAGAGGTCAAAGGTGTTAACAGTCCCTGTGGGAACTGGAGAATAGAGAGCTAGATAAGAGCGCTCGCTGATAATATATCCCTCGTGTATGCTTCCTCCATAAATCCTGCAAACGGCGTGCTCATTTGGATTGATTTCGTACGTCAGCGCTCGTAACTTACCCACAAACAAAGGACAGACGATGACAAACATGATGCATTTGTTTCCCGCTGACAGCATGAACAGACTGTGATGAAACTGAGCAATCACAGCCGCACAATGAGTGTGTTCCAGTAAAACACTGCGCTCCTTCCTGTGCCATCAGCAGCCCGTATGATATTAAACACACAGTTAAAGGCACAATTATTAGCCCTCCTGTAGAGTTTTCTGCACAATTTCTGTTTAACACTGAGAGGATCTTTTCAGCACATTTCTAATCATAATAGCTTTAATAACTCATTTCTAATAACTGATTTATTTAATCTTTGTCATGATGACAGCACGTAATGTTAGACTATATATTTGACTAGTATTCAGCTTAAAGTGGCATTTAAAGGCTTAACTAGTTTAATTAGGGTAAAATTAGCCTAAGTCATTGTATAACAGTGGTTTGTTCTGGCGACAATCCAACACTAATATTGCTTAAGGGGCTAATTGTTATAATGAGGGTTCAGTGGAGGTGAGGGTCCAAGCTTAGTTTATTACTAGCTTAATCAGGCAATGGTCAAACAGGAACAAACAGATACATGAGGGTAATCCAAAATCATAGTCATGGTATTAAGTAAAAAGATGCTGCAAACAGCATAAACAATAACAAAACAAGGATAAAAAAAACCACAAAGACAAGGCTAGAAAAACGTTAATGTTACATAAAGAACAAGACTCAGCACAGTGTGTGTGCAAATGTGGTGTATAAGTAGTCCTGGATATCAGTCCATGATGAGCTTCCAGCTGTGTGTACGTGATCAGAGGTGATCATCAGGAACTGGTGTGTGAGTGAGGTGCCTGATGGGAAATGTAGTGCAGTTTGGCAGCAGAATTACAGTTCAGGTGATAGTGAGTGTTTCCAGTGATCTACAAGGGCCAGATCACTGGTTATCATGACACTAATAATTATTATATAATAGCAAATTCTCCAGAAAAAAGAATATTGTAGGAAATACGGTGAAAAATTCCTTTAACTAAAGAAATTAGTTATTAAAACTATCATGTTTAAAAATGTGTTGAATATAATCTTCTCTGCATTGCATGTAACATATTTGAAAAAAAGGGCTACTAATGTGCATACGAGGGCTCATAATTTAGCCTACAGCTCTATATAATTGCATTAACGTGGAATTGTGTGATATGTCCAGGAAACAGAGGAAGGGACACTGATTTATGAGTAAAGTCTCTGACCCCCAGTGTAGTTTGTTTGAGAACATCCTGTGCATTTCTTCTGACAGAGCAGACATTGGCTGATAAACAATCTGAGATTGCAAGACGTTAAAGATTAAAGCTATTAATGGCAGGTACATACTAATAAGACCCTCAGCACATTCACAACGAGAACTATAATGATAAATAGGAATGTAACACTAACTGTATGTGACTTATTGTTGACCTAATTTTAAAAAGTGAGTACAATTTGCTGAACTATTCAAATTATGTCAACTTAACGGTTCCAAGTTACAATCGGTTTACTTTAACACCCCATTCACACGGGGCTTCAGTGTCAACGCTTGACTGAGGATGTGTCTGAAGTTGGGGCTGACGCGATCATCATAGCAGCGTTAGCCAATGAAATTAGTCAGCAATAGGCCACTGTCTGAGCTGGCGTATTTGCATACAGCGATCTGATTGGCTGACGCTTCCGCCGGCGCTTAAAGTTGAGTCCCAACTTTTGCAGTGAGCAATGCCTCTGAAGCGGCGCTGACGGATCCACAATGCAGTTCGTCAATGCCTGACATCACCCATTCAAAGTGAATGAGAAGTGTTGAAGCTGACGCTCCGTGTGAATGGGGCGTAAGAAACTAATCTCTTTTTAGTGTTGAATGCACCATTATATTATAAACACCAAAATAAATAACCCTAAATATACAGTATATAAACCCCACAGTATATATAGAGCCTAAAACACTTTGTCTTACCCTTATAATGCTTTGCTGCTCTTCATCTCTCTCTGTCTGTCTGTGTGTGTGTGACCAGAGACTCTGAGCTGATGAGATTTTGTCCATCTTGTCTCTGAAGTGAAAGAGGTTAATAGCCTCGCATCGGTACTTCTGTAAGACGCACATCAATGTTTACAATCATGTTTCATCTGGAATAAGGAGCAATGACATTCATCTGCAGGTCCCACACCTTCAGCTCTGCTCAGACTCGCGCTCCTGCGTTTTATGTTATATAGAACCAACACATGCGGGAAATGATTACATTTCCATGCACTCTTGAAAGCTGTGTGCATCAGCATTTGCAGCATCTTATAATGTAAACACTGCAAAGTAAATGTCTGGTAATTAGCAGTTTCTGCATTTTAAGTGTTTTCTGTTTATTTGCGGTTGCATTATGGGATGTTGATCTCTGCTCTGATGATTTTTGGTGTTGAAAATTCCCCTCTACAGTTTAGCAAAGTGACTTTTATTGACATTTTAGTTAATAACATCATGTTTAAGACATGATTTATAGAGAAATGAGTCTGTAAAATAACAGAAAATGTTTCTGTAGCATAATATACTACACCAACCCAGACAATACATCACTTTAAACTATAAAAAATGTCACTTTTTTTCCAACTTTTCAAGGTTAAACGTTGCTGGAAGAAAGATCAAGATCACATGATGCAATTCAGAAGCAGAGAGAAATTATGAATCCTCAAATATGGTAAATGATAATGTATGGATGCTTTTTTACAGTGTGCATTTAACATAAAAACTGCACATTGTGTAATAATAATATTATAAAGTAATATTGTAATGCAATGTTCATATTGTAACAATTTTCTCAATGTCATTAGATATGGACAATAACACTTATTACATTATGAGAAAGACATTACATTAATAAACTCATCCGTAATAACCTTTAAAACCTAAAAACATTCATTCATTCACCGGAACACCCGGAGGAAACCCGCGCCAACACGGGGAGAACATGCAAACTCCACCAACCGACCAAGCCGGGACTCGAACCAGCAACTTTCCTGCTGTGAGGCGACAGTGCTAATCACTTAGCCACCATGTCACCCATTTCAATAGTTCACACTTAGCTATTGCTTGATATAATTTGCAGATTTGGCATGCTGTCCTGGGAGAGAACCCTGAGCTCGGAGATACTTGAGCCCAGGGCTCCCACCTGGTAGCATGGCAGGGGCTTCGAGATCAGGTAGTGCTTAATAGCTCCCTCTGGAAGATGAGGAAAGCTGGAGATGTGGTGCATGGAGGGTTTCTTCAAAACTAGGATAATGAAGATTGGATGTACGGGCTTATTTAAGGGCAACCCCCTAGCAACATCTTACCAGCCACCAAACGGTGGTGCAACATCGATATCTCTGATTCAGAACATCACAGAGACAGTGTCGCGTATTTTGATCTCTCTAGACATTTAAGTGTTGTGTTTTGACTAGTGATTATTTACCATCAAGCTTTTCAATGCTGAACTCTGGTCTCTCTCACCTGTGCGTGCGCTGCATTTCCTTCATATTAGGAGATGGTCGAGATGAAAGGTTTTCAGATGGATATGATTTCCTGGATTGCCTGAAAGAGCTGTTATTGATTTCTTTGCCATGTACAAGTCGACGTTAGCATCTTCAGTGCCTTTTAATGCAATTGCCTTTAAGATACTGATGTGGAGCTGTCGTTTCTGCTTTCATTCCTATATTGAAGTGAATGCGGGATTTTGTCTGCGTTTATAATGCAAATAGGGCTGGATTCAAATGCTGATTCATATCTGATGTTGTTGACCAGTATTGACAGGCTGGCAGGGGAAAGCAAGCATGTATAATTAAGATGATGAAGATGTGTGAGATCATAGAAAGGTGGACATTTAGTCATATATATATATATATATATATATATATATATATATATATATATATATATATATATATATATATATATATATATATATATATATATATATATATATATATATGATGCATTTCTGAATTACTGCAGAGTGGCTCTGCTATTTCCTGCAGCTGATTGTGTGTTTGTTTGATTGATGACGCATGATTGCAGTACAGATATTTGCATATGTCAATTAGAAGTTTGTTGCACTCTCTGGCATTGAGTGTTTTTGGTGTTTTCTGATGATTCAGAGCTTTGAAAAAAAAATGTAAACCCAAAATTAAATTCTTATATAAACATTTAATATATATCCAATATTTTATTGTCACATGTATCTCTCTCTATATTATTATTATTATTATTATTATTATTATTATTATTATTATTATTAACTATAACAATAATGAAAACAACAAAAACAACAACATTAATAAAAATTATAATAATAATAAGCAATAATAATTAGTTATATTTCTTATTGTTATTATGTACTCTTATTATTATTATCATCAACAACAACAAAAAACTACAAGTGTTATTATTATTGTTATCATTAATATTAACTACAATAATGAATACAACAACAAAGGAAAGAATAATAAAAATAATCATAATGTTAAAAATAAAATAATCATCATTATCAAGAAAAAAAAAATATTATTATTATTATTATTATTATTATTTATGTATTTTTATTATTATTATCATCATCAACAACAACAACGAAAACAACATAAAAATAGGGTTATTATTAACTATATTAAAAGCAACAGCAATAATAATAATCATTATAATAATAATAATAATATTATGTAGTTTTATTACTATCATCATCAACAATACTGAAACATTAATAAGTATTATCATTATTATTATAAATATTGTTATTTATTTAATATCATTATTATGAAGTAATTGAAAAAAGCTGCTAATATTTTATAATAATATTATATTATCATTATATTATATATCATAATTTCTTAAACAATGACAGGAAATGATTTGAATAATTAAAAATTTCATAAAAAAATTAATAATGGTTATTTTGTGTTGTTAAAGGTGGTTATTTGGCATAAACATGTCTCTTACTCTCTGATCAAAGTGCCTAAATTCAGTCAACAGAGCGCCGTAACCACGTTAAATCAGCATGCAGACCATCCAATAGTATCTGGATGCAACCTTTATGATGCAAGCTGAGATTGCATCAATCAGCGATGCGATGTCAGACTCAATGCACTCAATGGAGTGAGTGACGTCACGCTTAGGGGTGGGGTTAGGTGAGCGCATTAAATAGCATTGGATGCAGCTCAGATTGCACTGCACCAGGTCTGCATCCAGACCCCTCTCAGACGAGATGGTCTCAGCCTGAGCTGGAGATAAAAAGAGCCCGTTTTCCAGATGCTTTCATGTGCTGTTTTGACTCTCAGCCATAAAGAGCAAACAATCAATATAAGAAACAGCGCCTCCATCTGCTCTAATGGACACAAAACACAGAGCAGGAGCTTTTTCAGTCCACATTTACGCTCACATCTGCTCATAACCATTCAGCTCCATCATGATTTTCCTCTTTTAGTTGCTCTTCACATGCATCAGGCTTTATTAAAGGTTTGCTTTGAGGTGAATAGCCAACAGTGAAGTCACACAATTACAGCTGAATTGTGGCTGAGATTTCAAAACCTGGGGACGAATTAGCCTGTTATGTTATTTTAAAGGGAGAGTTCACCCAAAAAATAATAATCTGTCAATACTTACTCACCCTTTGGTTGTTTTCAGAGCTTTACAAGTTTCTTTCTTCTGTTGAACACTAAAGAAGATAATTTAAAGAATGTTGAAAACCTGTAACCATTGACTTCCAGTTGTTTTTCCTACTCATAAAGGTTTGGACTTAACTGAGGGAGAGTACATTTTTAATTTTTGGGTTGAACTGTCTTTTAAAGCTGGGCTCAGACTATTCTTTCATTTTCCTTCAGCTTAGTCCCTTTATTTATCATGGGTCACCACAGCGAAATGAACCGCCAACTAATCCAGCATATGTTTTACGCAGCGAATGCCCTTCCAGCCGCAACCTAGTACTTGGAAACACCCATGCACACTAATTCACAAACACTGTATGCATGCACAAATTGCACAGAACATGAACATCAATTGTTATTTTGTATAATATTGTAAATATTTGTATATTGTGTTTTTTTTTTATAATATATTCATTTGTAATAATATATTCAATAATAATTATTTTATTTATTTATTTTGTTAATCTTTTTTATTTTAGTTATGCACTCATGCATTCATTTATTTAATAATAATTATTTATTGATTTTTAATTTTAATTCTTTATTTATTTAGTTATGCACTCATGCATTCATTTATTTAATTAATAAATGTTTAATTTAATTATTTATTCATTTTGGTAATCATTTCTTCATTTATTTATTTTATTATGTACCCATACATTCATTTATTTAATTATTTTATTTATTTTGTTATTAATTAATTAATTAATTTAGTTAATTGTGTACCCATAAATGCATTTATTTATTTGATATTTATTTATTTATTTATTTATTTTGTTAACCTTTTTTTAGTTAGTTATGGACTCATAAATAATTCTGAAATAAATTATTTATTAATTTAGTTTCTATATATTCTAGCCACCTGTGTAAAATAAAGTTAATGTATTTTATTGAATTAATACAAATTTGAAAATAATATTGCAATAAATTCCTTTATTTTTGTAGATTAAAATTACTTAAGACACTGAAATATATATATATATATATATATATATATATATATATATATATATATATATATATATATATATATATATATATATATTAGGGGTGTCATGATTTCGATTTTTAATCGAAATCGATCGAAATTTATGCTCAATTTCGATTATCGAATCAAAAAATAGAATCGTCGATGCTTTGGGTTCCCTTTTCGCGATCCTCCGCCCGCCCCCGTTGCAAATCCGCTCGCGAAAAGTGCACACTCAGGCC